>NC_084487.1:612500-815007 GCF_030035675.1 Rhineura floridana
CTAAGACACCTGCGCTGGGGCAGGAGTGTGTCTGGGCCAGGCCCTCTGGAGACAGCCTTGCTCGATGCATTGGACTGAAGCTTGACATGAGAATTGGGTTGGTCTTAGGGATGCCATCTTCCCCTTGAAGTTGGGGGACAAACAGGGATTGCCTGAGCAACTTGGACACAGGTGCAAGTCCTGAGGAGCGGCTAATATTGTGCTGTCAAGGGGCGACTACCTAATGAGTGCAACCGGAACAGGGAACCTCAGAAGAGCCTTGCAGCTGGATGAGCCTAAATCTGTCTGCAGACACGTTGGGCACAGCTTTGGGCTATTTTGGATTGGAACAAGGCGGATTCATGTGGTCTTATGTGCTGCGTCTGCCCACAGAATAGGCTGATGTTTAAAGTTTAATGTGGCATATTACAGCCCTCTTTTCTGCTAGTAACAAGCTCCCAAGGAAACTCAGGGTAACAGCCAGTAAAGCGAAGCCACGGAGCGAGTGGCCATGCTGTTGAGGTGGCACTCCCTCCTCGCCCTGCATATGGGAGGAATTTGGGTTGGTGGCTGGGTCTCAGTAGAAGGTGGCTGGTGGTCCTGCGTTGGCGCAACTGCTGGTGGTCCTCAGGGCCTTGGGTATTTGCAGCAGGCTTTCACTCCCGGCTCTAATTCCTTTATCCTCACAGGTGATGCAGGTGCTCAATGCGGATGCCATTGTGGTGAAACTCAACTCTGGCGACTACAAAACGGTCCACCTCTCCAGCATTCGGCCTCCTAGGCTGGAAGGCGAAGGCACCCAGGTAAGACATGCCCAAGGGAGCTGGATCATTTGGGCGGGGGAGGGAGGGAGGGAGGGTTCCTGTGACAGCTAGCTGGTTTAGAACCTCCTCTGTTGAGATTCATCTCCTTAATGAGCTTCTGTCTGTAGCTTGGCAGTGTGTGGGCTTTCCACTAGAGATGTAAAATTTCTGGAAATTTTGAAGCCATGGGAAAAACTGTTTTCCCCAGAAAAGAATGGATTTTTTTGGAAAAATTGAAAAAATGCAATATTAGCTCTTTTTACAGATTGAAAGTTACTTTGTTATTTCAGGAACATCAAATGTAATTATGTACAAGTTGGTTTGGCATAAAAAGTATCACATTTGGTATATTAAAAGCACATTTTATTCAAAAGATTATTACAGATTGCATTTACTTTTCTAAATTTTTACTTTTTTTGGTCACAAATGGATCTCCAAGCGCCTGAACTGTAAGGAACCTCTTTTGTTTTGCCAGTTTATGAGGAGCAGGGAAAAAACAATTAAAAAAAACAAGAAACCATCAACATTAATAACAAAGAAAATTATTTATGTCTCCACTAGTCCTCCAGAGTGTCAAGCAGACATAAAGCATCCATTCCCATAAAAAGAACTGAGAAAAAGGGGGGGACCGAGATTCAGTGAAACATTTTACAGTATTCAGGATGCTAAAATAAAACATTCCATAATCCATTTTTATTATTTTTTTTTCAATTTTTCCAATTTTTCAGGGGAAAAAAGGCTTCAGGAAAAACTGGTTTTTTTCTGAATTTTTCTGGTTTTTTTCTGTGCCTTCACATCTCTGCTCTCCACATTCCCAGCTGTTTGCACAGTTGCTGCCTCAACTTCTCCCCTCCCATGTGTGTGCACGTAGCAGTAGTGGATGTTTGTGCAAAGCGATCATAGTTCTTGGTTTTGGAAAGCAATGCAGAGCTGAGGGCAGAGCCAATGCCAAGTCTAATGGGGTGGTGTTGTGGGAGCCTTCAGTTTTGTGTTGACCTTTCCATACTTATCACTCTCCTACATAGTTCTTCATTTGGAAGGGCTCTCTGATGGTAACTTGTGAAGAAGCCTTTAAGTTGTAGCCCTGTGTTAGTCTAAGGAGAATCACTGCTGTGGACTGTAAGCACCTGCCTGGTGTTCTGGGAAGCCTCCGCTGTTTTTGCCCTTAGTGGGGAGCTGTGGGGAGGGCAGGCCTTGGGGGAAGGTTGAGAATCCTGAATCCTTCACCACCTTGCCCCGTCTCTCTTGGGAAAACCATCATAGTTGGCTCCACCACATGTCTAAGCCGTGCTATGTTGGGATAAAAATGTCCTTTGCCTTTGTCGGGTTGTGTCCAGCACTGTGGAGTTCAGCTCAGGGAATGGCACTGCCACTTCCTCTCCCCCCCCACGTGCCTCTCAGATCTGCTCTGGAAGGTCCCCCTCCCCCCTGGGCAGATGTTGAGGGTTGGCGGAGTGGGGGGCTTCAGGCAGGAGGAAGCTCTGAGGCCCAAGCAGAAGACTGGTACATGAGCGGCAGAGCACCAGCGCTGGATGTAGCCTGTACATGTCTAGGTTTTTTATTGCTTCTGTTCATTTGTTGGTTGTTTCCCCCCCTCTCTTCTTTATTTTTCTTGACTGTTTTACAGCCCTGGTGGAGGTGGGTGCTCCAGTCTGTGGCGCCTCTCTTGGCTCCACCCTATCACAGCTTGAAAAAAGATCTTTCTGTCCCCAATGGGAGCTTTTAAAAAGCCTAATTCTGTGTGTGTGTTCGTGTTGGGGGGGGAGAGAAATGGGGCTGAGCAGGAGATATGGTGGGGACGGGGCTGGGAGAAAACAGTGGGGGAAGGTAGGTGGGAAAGGTGCAGAGGAGCGAGGCAAGAAGGGCAGGTGGGTGGGCTATGCACATGTGGTGGTGGCTATGGCCCCGAAGGGTTCCCTCGAGGTGAAGTGGCCCTTGAGCTGGAAAAAGATCCCCTCAGCCCCTGTGTCATAGCAGGCAGATTATTTACTTGATGTATTTGTTACTTTTCTCTACTGCCCAATAGCGGAAGCTCTCTGGCTGGTTCTCAAAACAAACCATACTTTTTATAATAAAGAGGAACCGTTCTCACTACAGGCGAATGTAGTGTTTCTTGGAGGCCATGTGCAGCTCCTGAACCAGGCCGGCCTTGGTGCTGCTGGTGATGGTGGCGGCTGCACCAGTGTCTCTTGCAGAGAGTCTTGGGCCTCAGCCCTCCCTCCCTCTGGCCACACAGGGCCCTGCACTTTGGAACTCTGTTCCGTGCAAATCTCACACCTGGGTGAGTTCTGTAGATTTTATTTTATTTTTATTTTAAAGGGGCGATTATCTTCTCTGTGTTCCTCCTACTTGGGTTAGGATTCCAAAGGTTTAAAGGGCCAAGTGTCTCTCAGCAGCGTTAGCTGATGTGGAACTCAGCGCCAAGCATGCAGCTGAGGTTCCTTCATCGGTTCACTCCTTTTCTGCGGGCGGCGGCGGCAGCGGCAGCGGCAGCGGGGAGGATTGGCAAAGGAGAAGCAGCCACCGTGCTGGAAGGAGTTGGCTCCACCCATGCGCAGCATGAAATAAATAGAATGGGGATAATTGAATAACAGGAGCTATTTAAACATGTCTGGCTCTCGCTTGTGTTTTGGCCTGGAACTTAATGAAACCTTAATTCCTGCAGCCTCCCATTTAGCTGGAAGAAGTGCTGCTGTTCTGGGGGGAGGAGGGGCCTGGTGACAGCCTGCGGGAGAGGGAGGTGGGAGTGGGGGCTGCAGCTGCTTTGCCTCTTTCGTGAGGACCTGCTGGGCCTCAGTCTGCAGGCCTGATCAGCTGCGGCTGCCTGTGGCCGGTGGCTGTGCTGTGGCTGACTGGAGCAAGCTGGGCTGGCCACTTGGCAAGGCCAGGGCTTGCAGCCGTAGCGCCACCCCTGGGGTGAGGGCTTTTCTGAACGTGCTTCATGTCCACTGGGCAGCACAGTCCTATGTGAAAGAGAGACCTCCTGGAGTGCTGCCTTGTCTCAGGCTGGCAACAGGAGATAACAGCCCTGCAGGACCTGCTGTGTGGCCCTGAATGTGGGGTGCAGCTGGTGCAGCTTCTAGGCACTGCAAGGATTTGAGGAGATGGTCCAAAATGCCTCTGTAAAGTACAGCTCCTTGGTCTGCCAGGGGCCTCTGGTATGGGAGCTCCAGCTCAGGGGGGCGGCATGAGGTTCTGGGGAAGTGGGCATTCCATAGGCTGGAGGTAGCCCTTTGGCAAGGCGGTGTGGCGTGAGATGACCCTTGGAGTGGGGAACTTTTCCAGAGTCCTTAGGGTTGTGTCAGAGTGAGAACTTCAGGGACCTTGGCAGAATCTACCCTCGGGAGTCCCCTATGCGCCGCCGTGCCCCAGTCCTGCTCTCTGGTGCATCCAGTCTGAGAGGAGCTCTGATGAGAGCAGGTCCGTGCCACCTCCCCGCTCCCAGGGAGGGGTAGGACTCTTCCACTGTTGACAGGGTGATGGCTTCTTGGCATGGCCTCTGAATGCGGCTGCAGTGGCATTCGCTTGCTTGCAGTGCAGGATCCTCTTGAGATCTCCGGTGGTCCTGTGCTGTCCTGTCTCTTTGTGGGGGTCATCTGCATCCTAGGTGGCCTTTCTGACTTTCCCTGCAGAGTGGCTGAGGAGAGCTTCTAACTGGGAATATTGCCAAGGAAGGCCTTGATGGGAGTTGGAATCCAGCAACAGCTGCTGGAGGGGCAGTGGTCCCCTGCGGAGGAATTCACTCAGAGGCAGGTTTTTTTTACACTTTCCAGACCAGGCAGGACCAATATCTTCAGATACCCAGAATCATCTGCATCCTGGTTATTTTACTTCCACACACTCCACCTCTGCCTTGGAGCCTGGTGTCCTGACCTCTCTGGTGTCAGCTGCGTTCAGTGTGTGTGTGTGGGGAGGTAGTGACACCCTTGATTGGATGCTGATGGCCCAGGGAGGTGCTCCCAGAGGCAGCTGGTGGGTCGCTGTGGGGATGGAAATGCTGCTGCACTATGTGGGCTCTTGGCATGATCCAGCTGCAGGGCTTTTCTGAGGCGATTTATTCCCACTCACTGGTGGTGCTTCAAGCCAGAATGGCTTGAAACTCCATTTCAGGATTTCCAGAGAGGTAACCAGCGTTCATTGCCCAACTGAAAGGAGCGCCTTGGATATTTTTGTACTGAAAGGCAAAGTGAAGGTGTTTTATACAGTTGAATTTTAAAGTCCTGGATGTAACGGATGAAGGTTGTGGTTGTGGGTATATATATCTAGCTCATAACGATGGGTGGGTGGAATGAGCAGGCCACCTCTGCCTGATATTCTCTAATTTGCGAGAGTGACGCAGGAGCTGGTGAGTGGGGCAGGCCTGGATTTTAAAGTGCAAATGCCAAGCAGGAGGCAGTGCGTGGGGAGTTCTTTGTCCATCACTTATTGCTAGAAGAGCAGCTTTTTTGGGGAAGGGCCGCCATGGGGAGAGCATCCACTCTGCATGTGGAAGGTCTCAGGCCCGGTCCCTAGCACACCTCCAAGGAGGGCAGCAGGAAAAGGCTCCCTGCCTGACATCCTGAAGAGACGCTGCCAGTCAGTGGAGGCAGCACTGAGCTGGATGGACCCGGCATAGGGCAGCTCCTGATGCTGCCAAGAGAGCTGCATGAGCATTTCTCATCCGTCAGAGACGGCATTTAGAAAGGGTGGTGATGGTGGGGCGGTGTGGGGCCCAGAGGGGCAGGAGGGAATCCTTTTCCTGGGGGTTGGGGAGAAGGGCCACGTGGTATCAGGGTGGCCACACCAGACGCCCTTTTCTGGCTAGTTTAGGGCTAAACCCCCAACGAGTGGGGCAGCCGAGAGCCGGGCCTTGGGCTCCTGCCTGCCTTCGAAGTGAAGGAGCGGCAAGAAACAAGCGCTGCGCTCATCTGCGCCAGACAATGGATTTTCCTAAAGGGAGAGAGCTTTGAAGTGTTGCTGTGCATATATTGAAAGAGATTATGAAGCTCATGTGTGAGGAGACAAAAGGTTTAAGAGATGTAGATAAGGGATGATGGTGAGAGGAACGTCGTGCGGAGAGAGCAGGTGATTAAGTCCGAGGAGGGCTGGTGCCAAAGATGGTGCCGCTCAGAGGCATGAGGCAGGGATTATCTGGGGCTGTGGGGGTGAAGTACTGCAAGGGGAGGAGGAGGAAATGGCCAGGGATTTTGGGGGTGGAGGGTGTGGCAGCAGCAGAGAGGGAGAGAGAGGGCTCCATGGCATACAAGTCGCTTGTGAAAGAATGAAAATGGTTGAAGAGTGGTTAGAATGCAGAGAGAAAAGTCTGTTTACCAAGATGCATTAGGCAGCCAAGGAAGGAACTTGCATGCGCTTTCTCCTTTTAAAATACGTGGTGAGCCACAAATGGGAAGGGGTCAGGCCCTGTTTTCATGCCTTTCCCTCTTAAAAGGGGAAGGGCCTGTGCCCCCTCTTGAGCTGTGATGCCCTTGGGGACAGAAATGGCAGAATGTGCGCGGCAAGGCAGGCTGTGGGTTGGCAAAAGATGGCCAGGAGCGGAGCAGTTGACAAGGGCTGGGGACCTTTTACTGAGCATTTGGAGCACAGCTTGGAGAAGAAGCGAGAGCAAGTGACTCGGGCGCCAAGCATGGAGTCCAGCAAGCCGCACCCCTGAGATTCACTGGGTGCATGTATTCATTCTGCTTCTTTGTTGCTTCTCATTGTCAAGAGCCCTCACAAAGTAACATACAGAGAGAAATAAAAACCATAGAACCTCAGGCAGAGTGTGAAGCATTGAGTGGATACAGACAGATGAGACCCATGAGGAGAGATACTTAAGCAGATCATCAAATTTCTCCTGAGGAAAGGCAATAGTAAAAAAGGTAAGTTTTTAAGGCCCCTTTGAATGGCAGAACTGAAGGGCCCTAGCAAATGTTAACTGGAAGAATTCCCTGTCTGCTGGGGCTATCACTGAGAAGGCCCTGTCTCCTGACCTCTCCAGCCTAACAGGTTTACCAATGGGGCATGGAAGCAGGACCTCAGGAATAGATCTCAGATGATGGGGAGAGTCATACAGACACGGGGTTATCAAGACAATCTGGTCCCAAACAAGTTGGGAGTCAGTGGTTCATACCAGCATTTTCCATGACATGAAAAACTTCCCTGGGTTTGCCACATATGATTTCCAGATCAGGGAGAGCTACTGAGCTTCAGAGTGGGAGGTGTAACCAGAAATCTCCACTCTCTCAGCCACAGATTCTCTTGAGGAAGCCTTTGGCCCTTAGCCTCAGTCAGAAGAACTTTAGTCCCTCTCATGGGGTTGTTCTAGCCATGACTGGGTAATACATGTGAAACTCCCTGAACTCCCAAAATTCACTGTATTAATTGTTATGTATATGATCTAAGGAAGGCCAAACAAGAGATGGATTGATTCCATAAAGGAAGCCCCAGACCTGAACTTATAAGATCTGATCAGGGTGGTTCACGACAGATGCTATTGGAGGTCACTGATTCATAGGGTCGCCATGAGTCATAATTGACTTGAAGGCACATAACAACAACAACATATGATCTGTCATGATGACCCTCAACTGACAGCTTTGGTTTGGGGAGGTCTCTCTCCCCCTGCCTCCTCCTTCCATCCCCTGCCCAAATGGGCCGCAGAGGGTAAGCTGCCCAGGGTGATGCCAGTCGCTGCTCTGGCTGCCCTCGCAGTGGCAGTTGCAGAATGCCACACTCCTCTCCCCGGCCCCCCCTCCTTCCTTGATGAACGGAGGAAGTAAAAGGACCAGGCCAATCTTAAGCTTGTGGGACTCTCACTCATGTGTGTACGTGGTTGCCTCGTTACACAAATGCATTTGACATGCTGTTCACATCTTTGTCTGCCCAGGCCGCGAGGGATGGGAGGAGGTGGAAGGTGCTGGTGCCAGGCTCTTGCAGTGCCTTGCTAGCTTCTAAGCAGCTGTCCTTGGTGCCTCTTGCCTGGGGCCTCTTGTAGCCGTTCTCCCTGGCTGGCTGTTGCCTGACCAACGGGCTCTGCAGGAGACTGTTCAACATTGCCAGGTAGTGGCTGTTCAGACTCGCTGAGAACTCGCAGTGGGTGGCTGGGTGCCACATAGATGGTGGGCAGAAAGAAGCCCCTAGTCTTGGAAGCATGTGAAAGGCAAATGCTTGACTTGCCCCAAAGAGCTCTGGATAGCAAACCTGGGCCTGATGAATGGTGGGGAGGTGGCTCATGTGCATGTGTGGACCAGGGTGAGCTGAGGGGGCTTCCGAGTGTTGACTTAGGGCTCCTTGGCCAAGCTGGGCGCCTGTGTGTTGGCCACCATTGCCTGTCCCTGTCTGGCAAATGCGGCAAGCAAAAGGCTGGCCTGATTCTGTGGTGCTGCCACATCTTGAGCGCATATGGAGGCAAATTGCCCTTGATATCATAGATGGAAACTGACAAACTGAAAATTTGGTGTAATAAACTCCTGCCGCCTTTCATCTCCTGCCTCCGTCATCCTGCTCCAAATGAATTCTGAGTGCAGGAGTCAGTCACAGCGGCTGAGATCTCTCTTGCAGGTGTCTGGAGGCGGATTCCTTCCCACCCAAATGCCTACTTTTCAAGCAGGGCTTGTGTGTAGCGGCAGCAGGTGGCTGGGATTTGCCTTTTGCCAAGAGGTGTCCAACTTGAAGCGGAAGCGGCTTCTCAGTGCCCACCCACCACCACCACGTGGTCCCTCAAGGCACCCACCCCTTTCGGCTGGAGGCCCAAGCTGTGTGGCTTTCTGGCCTCTGGGCCGGTGGCCAAGAGGTGCAGTGCTGTGCCTCTGTCTGCAGACGCTTGTATGGCTGTGGAGTCAGGCCATGGTTAACATCTTCACTGATGTGCTTGGCACTGTACAGTCGTGAACAAGAAGTCCCTGCCTTAAAGAGATTACACTAAAATGCAACACAGAGGGAGAGGAAGACAGCTGAGCATCAACAGAGGGAAGAATCTGTGGCCAATTCACTTATGCGGACGTGGGGAATATGGACTGGGAGTGAAGCCGGAGCATGGAAGTAATTCGTTACAAGTAACTTGTAGTTCATTACTTTTTTGAGGAACAAGTGGGTAATTCCTTTACATTTTGATTGTAATAGAACTGGGAGCTATTTTGTTACTTTTGTGAAGTAATTGTAACATTTCCAGAATTACTTTTGGGCATTACTTGGGGGGGGAGCAGGAGAAGTCTTCTGCTCGTCTGATTTGTGGATGAAAATCATGTGCCTCAAACTGGGCTTCTGTGCAGCGTCGCTCTTCCCTCATGCTCTGTGGGTGGGTAGGAGGCGACCAGGGAGGAGGTGGGGAGTGAGACGCGGTGGGGTGGAGAAAACAATTGTTTAAAAAAATGGATGGTGGTGGTGAAGAATGGAGTGGAGAGAAAAAGGAGCCGGAGGGCAAGAAGGAGGAGAAGGAGGCAGCAGCAGAACAGAGATAAAGAACTGTGGAGGTGAAAGATGACAGTGTGTGTGTGTGTGTTTTTTTCCCCTTCTCTCTCTCTCTCTCTCTCTCTCTCTCTCTCTGCGACCTCCACCACCCTCTCTGGCTACTGTGCTGCATTTGCAGAGTTTTAACTTTTTTGCATCTCAGGGGAAAATGTTTGCTTAGTTGGTGGCAGGGCAGAGTCTGGGAGGTGGTTAAGTGAGAGAGATTATGCTTGCTGGCTGAGTGTGTGTGTGTGGGAGTTGCACTTGGTTTGACGTGCAAAGATCTGAGTAGTGGCCTCTGCCTCCCTCCCCTCCTCCCTTACCAGTGGAGAGACCACCACGGCTATCTTATGGATAAAAAGAATTATTCTACTATGTATCTGTGTGTTTATTTTTAATGTTGTTTTAGGCTACTTAGATGTGTAGCAGCCAAGGCCAGCACCTTGTAGGTGTTTTTTAAAAGAAGTAACTGAAATTTAATCGTAGTGATTACTTTTGAGAAAAAGTAACAAGTTACTTTCAGAACAATTGCAATTACAACGGTAATTACTACTTTTTTGGGCCATGCAATTGTAACTGTAATTTATTACTTTTTAAAAGTAATCTTCCAAGCTCTGGTTTAAGCTTCCTATAAGAGGCGAGCTTTGAGGAGGGTGGGTGGGGAGAGGAGAGGGAGTCTCATGCAGGCATGGTGCCGAGGGTGGGGTGGGGGGTGAATGCAGGCATAAGGGCAGCCAGGGAACAGAGGTGGAGCCATTTGAGGGGGTCATAAAGACTTTCCAGCAGCTGAGGGTGGTGAAATGAAGGAAAACAAGGTAAGGGTAATTTTTTCAAGAACTGTTTGGTTTCACACACATAAATTTAAGCAATACTTACATGGTGATAAAGTTACAAGCAAATAAAATCAAGTTATTTTGCAACAATTAATTTCCTGTTGTAAACAGAAACTCATAACAAATCAGATTGAAGTATGGACATGTTGAATAGCTGTTCAAATTGCCAGACGCATTTCAGCAATGTGCTCTAGAGACAGACAATCATTAACCTTCCTGCTTCTTGTGCCGGAACTAACTTTTGCAGGAAGGGAGTGAGGAACTGAGGCAAGTAGTGGTGACAAGAGATGAAGTTCTAGGCTTCGTAGACAAAGTAAAAACTGACAAATCTTTCTCAAAGAACTCAAATGTGTATGAGAGATAATGTTTCAACTTGGCATAACTAGGTATCTGTAAAGAAAGCAGAAATTAGAATGGATTGTTACTAAAACACAACAACTAGTTTAATTAATGAATTGTGGTATGGCACTTTCTTCCGATACAGACTTTCATTTTGACATTGCTGTATATTATTTCTCCCTACTCTGTGGATGACAGTATAGATTATGATGGTTTATTTATAAAATGGACTTTGATAATTGTAAATTTAATAAAAATATATTAAAAAATAGGCAACTTGTTGCTCAAGTCCACCTCCATACTTGAGGTCTGGAAAGTGGCCAGTGTAACAACATCTTTATAAAGGGATCAAGGGGAGATCCTGGAAATTACAGGCCGGTTAGCCTAACATTTGTCCCAAGAAAACTGGTGGAAAGTATTGTTAAAGATAAAATACCCAAGCATATAGAAGAGCCAGCATGGCTTCTGCAAGGGAAAGTCCTCTGTCACTAACTTATTAGAGTTCTTTGAGAGTGTCAACAAGCATACAGATAGAGGTGATCCAGTGGATGTAGTGCACTTGCACTTTAAAAAAGCTTTTGACAAGGTACCTCACCAAAGATTCCTTAGCAGTCTTGGAATAAGAGGAGAGGGCCTCCTGCTTATTATTTATTTATTTATTATTCGATTTATATCCCGCCCTTCCTCCCAGCAGGAGCCCAGGGCGGCAAACAAAAGCACTAAAAACTTTAAAACTTCATAAAAACAAACTTTAAAATGCATTAAAACAAACATCTTCAAAAATGTTTCTTTAAAAAAAGCTTTCAAAACATCTAAGATTAAAAACATTTTAAAAAAGGTTTAAGACAGCCTTTCCCAACTAGTGGGCCACAAGATGATGTTGGACCACAATTCCCATCTTTCCTGACCATTGGCAATGCTGGCTGAGGTTGATGGGAGTTGTGGTCCAACAACATCTGGTGGCCCACTAGTTGGGAAAGGCTGGTTTAAGAACATATTAAAAAGCAATTCCTTGTGGATCAGGAACTGCTGGGAAACATAAAGCAGAGAGCTGAATAAATGGAGAGTTCTCCCAATGGAGGGGTGTAGAAAGTGAAATCCTTTAAGGATCAGAATTGTGACCTGTGCCTTTTTAACTTGTTCATAAATGATCTAGAGTTAGGGGTCGGCAGTGAGAGAACCGTGTTTGCTGATACTAAATTGTTCAGAGTTGTTAAAGCAAAAAGGGATTTCAAAGAGTGCCAAAAAGACCTCTCCAAACTGAATGAATGGACAGTAAAATGGCAAATGCAATTCATTGTAAACAAGTGTAAACTTATGCATATTGGAGCAAAAAACCCTTTATTTCACGTAAATGGTCAAGAGGATGGAGCAACTCCCTATGAGGAAAGGTTGCTGCATTTGGGACTTTTTAGTTTAGAGAAATGGTGACTAAAAGGTCATATGACAGAAGTGTATAAAATAATGCATGGCATGGAGAAAGTGGATAGGGAAAAGTTTTTTGACTGTCTCGTAATAACACCAGAACTCACGGACATCCAGTGAAGCTGAATGTTGAAAGATTCAGGGCAGACAAAAGAAAGTCCTTCCCCAGTGCAGTTAAACTCCCAGAAGAGGCAGTGATGGCCACTAACTTCAATATATTTAAAAAAATATATTTAAACAGATTCATGGAGGTTAAGGCTATCGGTGCCTACTAGCCACGATGGCTGTGTTTTGTGTCCACAGCTGGAGATATTGTGCTCCTGAATACCAGTTGTTGGAAGCTCTCTTTGCACCCAGGTCCTGCCTGGGGGCTTCCCATAAAGGGCATCTGGTTGACCACGGTTTGAACAGGCTGCTGGACTAGATGGCCACTGATCTGATCCAGCAGCCAGACTCTGACGATGTTCCTAGTGAGGAGGTGGCCTGGCTTGTATTCATGGCCATTTTTGTTCTTTTGGGAAACAGATGTGATACTTCCGCTCCCTCAGCGACAGTCCTCCTTGAGGTCTCCCCCCCACGAACGGTGCTCTGGGCATGGCTCCACCCTCTTTCTCCCCACACTGGAGTTTGGATTGAGCTGAGGTATCAAGATGGAAGGCGGGCAGAAGGTTGCAGCAACTGAGGAAAGGGGTGACCTGAGCCAGCCAGAGGAAGGCTTTTGCAGTGTTGCTGAGAGATGTCATGTGCATTGCAGGCCGACTGGCATGGGGAGCTCAGGAGCTGGGGGGGCAATTGTGGGGGGCCAATGGGGCAAAGATGAAGCCAAGGTCAACCGGTCTGATCCAGTGGGGTTGGCGAAGGAGGGGAAGGCCTGGGAGAAAAGATGCAAAGCTTGGTCTTGGGAATTCTGAGTTCGAGGTGGTGATGAAACAGCGAACTGGCAACGTCAGGCAGGGAGTAGGGAGGGTCAGGAGTGGACAGAGGGCAAGTTTTAGGGCCGATGGTGAGTGCTGGGGGTGCAGTTTGGAGGTGCATGGCCTGTGGTGTGACTGCCTTGACTGGGCCTTATTGCGCAGCCTGCTGCTGCTTCCGTGAGCGCCTTCCCTGCGTTCTCTTCCAGTGTTTGGGACCAGCTTTCTTTGCCAGTCAGCCTCTTGGTGGGGGTGGAGTTGAGCCTTCGTTCATACAAGGGGAGGGAACCTGTTGCTCTTGAGTTGAACGTGGTTCCCACCTGGGCTGAAGAAACACGAAAGGCCAAGCTCTGTTGGGGCAAAATCGAGGGTGTGGGTAGGGCAAGGAATGCAGCTCCTGCTGGTGCCCAGACAGTACTCTCTCCTGTCCCCCCTTCCAGCCATGATCGGGGAATCGTGAGCTTTTAGGGGTCCCTTTTTCAAGGAGGGTCGGCACCGTTGGGAGGAGCTGCTGCTGTTGTCGCCTTTCCCTGCAGAGTCTTTGGCTTCCTTTTCTGGAGGCTCAGCGGGGCAAGCAGGTCCTTTGAGGCCAGGCCCAGAGGCTTCCAGGCTGACTGTGCTTGGAGGAGGGTGCAGCACCCACGGCCAACATGGGCTTTGTTCCGACGAGGGGCTCTTTGTTGTGTTCCGTCTCCTGCAGGGAGGAGCTTTGGGCGAGGTGAACTTCCTGCCGCTCTCCTCCCCCTGTGCCTTTCCTGTTGCCTCTGGCTCACGTGGAGCGCAGCCAAGAGCAGCAGCTCCTTCTCACTGTGGCGCCTCAGCGACAGAGCCCCTGCTCTGCATGCAGAAGGGCCCAGGGAAGGGCCTTTAGGAGGGTCCTCTGCTTGAGCTGCTGCACATCGGTCTGGACAGCACTGAGCTAGATTGGCCAGCCGGTCTGATTTGATGCCAGGCAGCAGATTCCTGTGTCCCCGCTTGTTACTGCTGCAACCCACCGTGGCTATGGCGCTTGAGCAAGGCTTGGGAAGAGTAATATTTTATCCAAACTCCATTAAGCATCCATAGTTGCCATCTATTCCCTGCCCTGTCATTTGCCGATTATGAAGATATTTATGTGGAACTGGAAGCTCTCTTTTAAATAAAAGAAAGAGGGATCTTTTTCTTTCGCCTTCCTGCAGTGCCTGGCCTCAAAGCGCAAGGAGTCAGTTGTCTTCATAGCTCAGCTTTGGCTAAATGGCTCTTGTTTGTTTTTGGGGGGCTGAAGGAGCAATTGAGTGTGTGTGTGTGTGTGTGTGTGAATAACTGGGCAATATCCCGGCCAGTATGAGAACCAGACAGCTTGACCAGATAGCCCTTTCGTCTGATCCCGGAGGGCTGCTGTTTCGTGCTCAGTGCAGTGGCGTTGCCCGCCCAGGGTCCCCCTTGCTTGATGCATCTGGGAGTGCTGTGCTGAGGGCGTCCTGGGAGGCTGGCCCTGGTGGCAGAGAGGAGTGAGCTCTGCAGGTGTGAGGGAAGGGCGCTCCGAGAGCTGCTGTGGATGGCAGTCACCTGACCAAGATACCTGTCACAGCTTCAGGCTGAGTTGTGGATTATTCTCCTTGTAGGTTTAAAAATAGCTATTCAGAAGGTCTCAAATCACACAGCGCTTTAACAATTGCTGGCATTTAGTTCAGGAAGCATTTACTTCTTTTCCTCCAGCCAATATGGCAGCATACAATTCCTGGGCCTCCAAATAGCTCTTGTTAGCAGCATCTTCGTGCTGGTTCTCCAAGCGGCATAGAGGCCGGAGGTGGTGGGGTGAGCCTGTCAGTGAGACAATGGGGTGGGGGAGTCTGGTCCCCTCTGTGCCTTTGTTACCTTGTGCAGGAACCCACCGCTTGTTGCAACTGCAATGCTTCTTCCTGTCACTAGCACTGGAAATGTAATTGTTTTTCTTTGCTATCGACATGCCTACTTGCTGCACAGTAATGAACTAGGAGGCTTCCTAATTATCACCCCAGAGAGTCCGACTCTGTTGTGCCATGGGGGAATAATGGCCATGCTGTTCAGAGGTGCTCCTCTCAGCTTTCGGGGGTGCTTGGCCCTGGGGAGCATTTCTGTGCCTCCTCTTTGAGGTGTAGTGCCCATGCTGGGGTGTATATAGAGAGCAGCAGCCGGAAGTCGCTCTTTGGCCTCTTGATCTGCCTCTTGGCCCTGAGATTCCATCAAGGAAGCCACAGACCTGAACTTACAAGATCTGAACAGGGTGGTTCATGACAAATGCTCTTGGAGGTTGCTGATTCATAGGGTCACCATGAATCGTAATCGACTTGAAGGCACATGACAACAACAACTTGACCCTGACCAAGCCTTGCCTGGATTCACTCTCCTGTGAAACGTGTTCAGCCTTCCCTTTAATCCAGTGGAGCTAGCTTGTGTTTGTGCACTGGGTGTGTGTGTGAGAGTGAGCCCGGTGGGGGCAACTTCTAAGACTGCAAATGGGTGGTAGTTCAGCTGCTTCTGACTCCAGGCAGGGCTGCGGCTTTGTGTGGCTTGAATGCTGGCCCTGGCAGGGATGCCAGCCCACTAGCCCCTTCCCCCCAGAGAGCCCAATCAGTGAGGCTGATGACGGACCCCTTAGACTTGGGGCTTCCTTCTTCCAAGGCCCTCCAGGGCAGCAGAGGGATGGGTCCTCTTCCTAAGAGAATGCGGGGCTCTTGTCCAGGGATCGCAAGACCTCGTGCCTGGTGTTTGCTCTGGTTCTGCCTTCAGAGATGCTCCAGGGACAGATGGGATGACAACCCTCCCAGTGCGGAGCCTCAATCTGGATGAAGAGCCTGACCCCAGTTCATCCCTGCTACAAACTGCAAACTGAGCCTGCAGAAAGCGGGAAGGGTGGTGGGGGTAGCCTTGGGCTGAGTTGCCAGCGTGACTGGCCAATGCCTCCGACACTCTAGGCTCGGCCTCATCCTGTGCTGTCTGCCCTGTGCTCCTGCGTCCCAGATTGTGGACCAGCAGGAGCCAGGCTTGCTACGGCCCGTCAGAGGGAGGCTGCCTGTGTGTCTCTTGTCCTGCTGTGGGGGGAGAAGCAGCTTGCTGTGGTGCTGCCCATGTCGGGGAGTTGAGATGCCACTTGGCTGCAGAGCTACGAGTCTGGCTTGGCTCAGCTCGGCTCAGCTCAGCGGCACCCAAAGCCTTTTGCTTGGGCTCTGGTGTCATCCGGCCTCTTCGCTGGATTAGAAGCGATTGCACAAAGCAACGGTGTTAAGGAACTTGCAGAGCAATAAAAGATGAATGAGGAAGTGGAGCCATGAGCTGATCAGCATCATGTCTTAGCTAAATTGTGTTGTAAGGATCACAGGAAGTTGTCTTTGTATCATGTAAGGGAGCTGATTGTGGCGGCCTTGGATCTGATGCTCTGCATGGTGCGCTTCTGTTGGAGGCGCGCTGCACGGTGAAATGAATTGGTTTGCAATACTCCCTCCAGCTTCCCTTTGTACCTTCTCCCCCCCCCCCAGCTTTTTGGTCTGAAAGGAACCCTTGTGCCTTGCACTGTGAGCTTAAGGTAAAGTGCTGGTGCTCGGTGTGGGTGTGGAGCTGAGGGACCTTGGGGGGCAGGGGGTGGGGTGGGGGGCAGATGTGTGCTGCTGTTTGGATGGTGCTGAAAAGGAAGCCATTGGCGTGTGCTTGCACGCGAGAGAACGGATAAGGCTGCCAAGTGGTAGTGCGTTGAGTGGGCTGAGCGCTTGTTCTGTGAGGGTGGAAGTTTCCCTCCTTTGGGGCTTTCATTTACGTGGACTTGCTGACCCCTCTTCTATTGCCCTGGGCAGTGGCTTCTTCCTGTTTCAAACCTTGACTAAGTTGCTGTGCCAAGTGAGCGTCTGTTGTGTAGGGATTGTTCTATCCCGGAGGAGGAAGAGGCAATCTGAGGCTGCTCTGGACTGGGGTCAGTGCGTCCCATGGGACTGTTGGAGATGGGAGAGAGCAAGCAGCTCTTTGGCAGGAGCCGTGGACTCCCCTCCCCATTGACGCTGGTGGGCAAGGGGAAGTCTCATTTGTGTCTTTCAGAGTAGGGTTTCGGGGTGCCAGGCAGGCCAGGGGCCTCTTGTTGCTTTTTTGTGCTCTCTTCAGTGCCAAAGGCCCATGGATGGAACATGCAGATCTCCTCTTTGCTTCCTCCTCTTCCTTGGCCTGCCCCTGCACCTCTGTGGGGAGAGAGGGGAGCTCTGCCCAGCTACTTCTCCTGAGAGCCCAACGCTTTTCTCACGGCTCTGCTTTGTACGGCACCCATAAAGCAGAGGAGGGAGGGAGGGAGGGAGATGGCTCTATCTCGGGCATTGATATGCCAGGCCTTGCCCTGCAAGTGCAGAAGCAGGGGTTCGAAACTGACTGGGGGGAATGAGCTGTGTATCTGTGAGAGGGCCCGGGGCGGGGGCGGGCCTTTATGCCCTGCATTGCTGGAGACCGACGGGAGGCGGAGCTGGATGAATTCACCTTGGCCGCCTCCTTCCCTGGCATCTTCAGAGGTCCTTTTGGGTTAATTTTGGGGCAGGTCCGTGACTGTCTGCTATGAATTTGCAGCTCCAGCTATGAAGCCGGATGGTGGGAGATGGGGGGGGGAGGAGAGGGCTGGTTTAGGCAGACAGAGCGATGGCTGCGGCGTTTCCTTTGCCCCTTGGATGGTCCACAACATCTGAAGAGGCAGGCAGCTTGATGAGCTGCATGGCCGAGCCTCGTGTAGACCATGATCTGTGGCTTTTTGTTTCAGGCAGTCTGTTGATTAATGCATTGACAAGCTTGGAGTGATAATGAATGTATGATCATTTCTCAGTTGCAGCAAAAGCATCCTAATGCAAGAGCAGCAAAGATGGTCTGTCTTGGCAAGCCTGGCACAGGATCCGGTCCACGTGGAGTTGCCTGCCGTTGCTGGGGTGGTGGTGGCAGCGTCCGGCTGTTGGTGGCCAGGCGAGTGCCCTTTTCGCCGGCAGTGCCTTTCTCCCATCCCTGTTGAGAGCCGAGGGCTGAGAGCAGGCTGGGCGACAGGGATGTTGTAGCTGGAGGCTATTGGTGTACCTTGCTTGCCTTGCAGGCTCCGTCCCTGTCTGGGCATCTGATTTGTGCTTCAGGCCAGTTTGGGCCTCCAAAGAGCTGAAAGTGCCCCTCATTTCTCTCTGAGTGAATAAATAGCAGGTGTTACCATCAGGGGCGCGAAAGCAACCCAAGTCCTGACCTATTTTAAGGTGAAGGAGGGAATGTGAGTGACATTCTGAGAAGCAGTTGGAATGAAGGGAAGGCTTTCACAGGGCAGGAGGATGGAGTCTGCTGTTCAGGGCAAGAGGCCTGCCCTGCCCCCCTGCAGGGCTCCTCATAGCTTAGGGCAGGTCCCCCTTCTACCTTGCCATGCCAGGTGGGCTCTGATCGGGCTGCATATATGCACTGCTAGCCAAGGAAAGGGAAAGGGCTGCAGGTTCATGCAGGCAGCTTGTGGAAGGCTAGCCTCTGGGTAGGGGAGGAGGGAGCTGTACTGCCCCCCTCCCCCCCAGATGGTGCCAGACATGGAGCTTCAGCCAACCCGAGAATTAACATGTAGAAACCCCTCCAGGGACCACCATTCAAAGTAATGCTGATAACTTTTTAACATTGCAGGAATGGAATAAACTGCCTACTTCTGTAAACCAAGATATAGTGACAAAATACCGTAGTGATGCACGGAGGGGTAGGTAAAACTAATGCCATCGCCATAGCAACAGGAGAAGACAGACCCAAAGAATTAATCTAGCTTCTCTGCAATCTCCTTATCCTGGTTTAGCACACCTTTGACTCTCTTGTCATCCAAGGCTCCAACCACCTCCCTAGATGATCCCCTGCTACTTACGTAGTCAAATAATAGTATTTATTTTGCACTTCCAAGCCTAATTGGTTAGTGGGGGAAGCTGCAGCTGGGGAGACAATGACTCCTCCAAAAAGGGAGGTTAACCCTCCCTATCTGCATTCTCCATAGACCATCCCGTCCTCCAGCTTATTGGCCTTGAGAAAAGCTAAGATGCCTTTTTCAAGCTTAGTTGCTAATGTGTGTGGATGAGTTTCTGTGAGAGAATGAATGAGTGCGATATGCAGAAGCATTTGAGCGAGTGTCTTGCCCTGGTCCTGCCCCTGCTGCTCTGCCTCCCAGAAAGTTAGTCACAAGGGAAAGTGGCCCTCAGGGTGCTGTGGGAGATCTCCACATGCATATTAGACTCAAAAGGCGGCCCAGGGTAGTTCTCTGACAACGCAGCAGGAGCACGCTGGCCCAGAGTCAGTGAGGGGCCAAATGGGAGGGATTCTGGAGCCCCATAAAGACTTGGGGACTAACCAGGAACAGGCCAGTGCCCAAGGTGGCTGTTTTGTTTTCACTCTGCTTTTCTGTCACGTTCAGGCATTGGGCAGGGAGTTGGTGTGACCCAGGGCAAAATCAAAGGGGTACATATTATAATGTCTAGTTTATGTAAGTGGAAGTACTAAAAGAATCATAAGGTGGCATTCTAATTAATACTCTGGGTGTCAGTGTTAACCAACATACGAGAACTTGAGAATATACTGCTACAGGATCTAACATTTCAACAAATTAGATGTCCTTTCTGTCTCGACGTGTAAAGATCTCCCTCTCTCTAATGAGGCTGGACAGTCAAGATGATGTCAAAGGATCTGACAGCCTTGATTCCAGCAACTGCTTCCTTGTCAAAGAAAGGATTGGCCTGATGTAGCATCATGACATAGCTCCACCTTGGCAATGGAGCCTTCTGTAACGCCTTTTGAACTCCTCAGTTTAACAGTGGACTCATTAAAACACTGAGGGTGTTCCCAGGGAAAGTGGCACTTGAGCTTAGGAAGACCTCACACGCCATAGGTTGCCACTGCCACAACCCAGGCAGACAGGAAGGTGCAGATCAAGGGAAATGCAGAGAGGGCCAACTTGTAAATTGTCAGAATGGTTCCATTACTGCAAGGCTTGTGTTTGTGTCATGGGTAGTTGGCAAATGATCCGCCAGAAATAGTGCTGCTCTTTTCAGAAACTTTGGTGGGCTTACTGAGAGCCCCCGCTTGCCCCCCCCCCCCGGTTTTGGAAGTTCTGGTGATGTGCAAGAAAATTTTCATTTCTAGCCTGATCAGTCACTGTTTTCATGCCAACTACACTTTCCACTTCTAGGTCTGTGTGAATTGCTTTTCCCATGTTTTACAAGGTGGCACTGAGACCATAGGGTACCCTGCCCTTGCCAGAGAGATCTGGTCTGTCCATGTCTGTCTTTTCCTCCACTGCTGTGTCTACTCCTGACGCAGCTGGTGACCTGGGCAGATCTTGTGCAAGGCACGTGGCAGTGGAGGGTGAGAGAGAGTGTTTGCCATTATTGCGGTGCCCCAGAAGTGCGAGGGCAGGTGATGCTTCCCCTCTGAGGAAGCCATCCGTGGTCATAGGAGCAGGCCACTGCAGGATGTTGGGGAGAGGGTTCCCTTCAGCTGGCTTGTGTTCATGCCACATGACGGGCAGAGTTGGCACTTGTCAGCTGAAGTGGGGAACACTTCTGCAATCTCTGCCTCACACACAGAGTTGGCCTGTTGTCTCCAGGAGGCTACTCAGTTGCAGGAATTCAGTACCTATTTTTGACCAGTGCTTCCCAGCATATCAGAGGAGCCACGTTAAAACTAAGCATTCCGCTTGTGGGAGCCCACAATATTTCTGGAGGTCTCCTTTGGCATCAAGCTGGGGTGTGTGTTTGTGATAGATTTTGTGAGGGCAGAAAACAGTCACTGGTGCCCCCAGCATAGCCTTCTGAGCATCTCCTGGTCCACCTGGTGTGTCTTTTTGCACAAATCTGTGACTGGGATGAGTGGCACGATCTGGTGTCCATCTGGGGCTCCTTCATGCTCGCTTGCCAGAGTTTGGTGGAGGTATATTGGTTAGGGAGGGTCTCTTCTCTCCCCCCTCCCCCGCAAGCACTGCAAGGAGAAGCTGGTGTGATGGAAGCTGCCCCGGTGGGGGTGCTGCTGCCTCTGCCTTCTCTGAAGTGCTCCCTGCCACTAGCCTGGTGCTTGCAGTTCTGCCTCCTCCAAGCTTCTCTCATTCTGTGATGGGAATCCAAGCCCCCCCCCCCCCGCAAAAAGTTCATCATATCCTCCTGTGGCCTCCTGTGTTTTTACCGGCAAAGTGCTTTGCTCGCTTGTCGGGCAGCTTCCCAAGTCGTGCTGCTGTGCCTGGCATGAGCTTGTCATGGGCCCCCAGCTGGTCCATATGGCAGCAAAGTCTGCCCGGTGGCACTGCCCTCCTTTGCCAGAGCTGGTGGATTTGATGGGTGGGCGGATGCAGCTGTAATTGGCTTACCAGCTGCTCTTTTCCACATGTCACATTGGCCAAGGCATGTGTCTGTCACTCTCCTGTGCTTCTCTGTGACGGGTCAGTGTGATTTTTTTATTTGTTAAAAGAGAGGGCTGCTCAGCCATGTGAGCTGCCTGCAATTGTCAGTTGGAGCAATTAGGATGCTGCAGAGGCTGCACTGTGAGTTGGCCTTTCCGTTGTAACTAACACACACAACTCAGCATATGGCTCTGGGCCTGCTGGCCTGAGGAAGGGGGAGGGTGTTGCTCTGGCAGTGCGGCCCCCTTCGTTGCAGAGCGATGAGGGAAAGGGATGGTGGAGGGCAGTTTAAAGTCTTGCACTCTCCATGGAGGGTTGGGCGCTTCCATTTACTTTTCATGTTGGCAGACATAGCTCAGGTTGTCGTTCTTCACGCTGCTTCGGCAGCCTGGCCTTGGCTCTGCTCTCCTCCCAATAGACAGGCGCTGTTTGCTCGCAGTGAGGGCACGCTGGGCGGGAGTGGGGCAATGGTGGCCTTCTGCCCCTGCTGCCATCCCCCCGGCAGACATGAGCTAGTCAGAAGCCTTCAGAGCCCTTTTGATTGGTCCCTTTGCTTCCATCTGGTGTGTGGCCAAATCTTGGGGGGTTCTCTGCTGAGGTGCACCAGATGCCTCTCCTCTCCCTGCCCTAGAAGCTGACGCCTGTCACAAAAGCTGGGCTGGTCAGTGCGCATAGCCCTCGGCTGCACAAGATTATATATTCGGTACTTGTATGTTGAGATGATGGTTGGAGGAATTTAGCTGGGGGTTGGGGGATTGGCAGAGTTCTGGGGCCTGCATTGTGGCCACTGCCGTAATGGCTACCAGTCACAAGGGCTTTGAGAGCTTTCGTTCCTCAGCTGTTGGGCCAGCTTCTTGTTGAGAGCTCAGCTTCCAAGTCAGCAGCACTCAGTTCCTTTTCCACAACAGGAATTGAACGGGGCTCTTGGGATTGCTGTGGAGCCAATTCCAGGGAGCATGTTACAGTTAGGCCAAGGGAGGAGGAGGAGGAGGAGGAGAAGGAGGATTTATTTATTTATTTATTTAATTAATTACATTTCTAAACCGCCCTATAGCAATAAGCTCTCAGGGCGGTGTACAACAAGATAAAACCACAATTAAAATACAAGCAAGTGTAGATTATAAAACATATTAAAAACAAAATTAAAATACAACTAAAAATAAAAAATACAATACAATTAAATTTAAAATTAACATTAAATTAAGGTTAAAATGCCTGGGCAAAGAGGTAGGTTTTTACCTGGCGCCGAAAGGATAACAAAGAAGGCGCCAGGCGTATCTCATCTGGGAGGGCATTCCATAATTCGGGGGTCACCACTGAAAAGGCCCTAGATCTAGTTGCTGATCTCCGGGCCTCCTTATGAGTTGGGACCCGGAGAAGGGCCTTCAACGTCGAGCGTAGCGAACGGGTAGGTACATAGCGGGAGAGGCGTTCCATCAGATATTGCGGTCCGATGCCGTTAAGGGCTTTATAGGTAAGAACCAACACTTTGAATCTGGCCCGGAAACATATTGGTAGCCAGTGCAGTTGGGCCAGAATAGGTGTTATATGGTCAAATTTCTTTGTCCCAGTAAGAACTCTGGCCGCAGCATTCTGCACTAGCTGAAGTTTCCGAATCGTCTTCAAAGGTAACCCTACGTAGAGTGCATTACAGTAATCCAATCTAGAGGTTACCAGAGCGTGAATAGCTGAGGCGAGGTTCTCCCTGTCCAGATAGGGTCGTAGTTGGGCTACCAGCCGAAGCTGGTAGAACGCATTCCATGCCACCGAGGCTACCTGAGCCTCAAGTGACAGGAGCGGATCTAATAAGACCCCCAAACTACGGACCTGCTCCTTTAGGGGGAGTGTAACCCCATCTAGGGCAGGTCTGACATCAACCATCTGGTTAGAGTGCCCCCCCACCAACAGCATCTCAGTCTTGTCAGGATTGAGTTTCAGTTTATTGGCTCTCATCCAGTCCATTATCGCGGCCAGGCAGCGGTTCAGTACATCGACAGCCTCACCTGAGGAAGATGAAAAGGAGAAGTAGAGTTGTGTATCATCAGTATATTGCTGAAAACGCACTCCAAAACTCCTGATGACCTCACCCAGCGGCTTCATATAGATATTAAAGAGCATGGGGGACAGAACTGAACCCTGCGGGACCCCATATTGGAGTACCCAGGGACTCGAGTAGTGCTCCCCAAGCATAACCTTCTGGAGACGATTCCCAAGATAGGAACGCAGCCACCGCCAAGCAGTGCCTCCAATTCCTAAATCCGTGAGTCGCCCCAGAAGGATACCATGGTCGATGGTATCAAAAGCCTCTGAGAGATCAAGGAGAACCAACAGAGTTACACTCCCTCTGTCTTTCTCCCGACAGAGGTCATCATACAGGGCGACCAAGGCTGTTTCTGTACCAAACCCTGGCCGAAAGCCCGATTGACATGGATCCAGATAATCAGTTTCATCCAAGAGAGCCTGGAGTTGGTGAGCGACCACGCGCTCTAGAACCTTGCCCAGGATGCCTCTTGGCCAAGCACAGCTGGTGGATGGGTGGATTTTGCAGAAGTGGGGCTGCTGGCAATATTATCCTACTAGGATCCTTTGCAACATGTTTCCTTGACTGCTGGGCACAGGATCATTGCAGTCAGCAGGTTGACTCCATTGGTGAGTCCTTAGTCCCTGACAGGGCGCTCCGTGTGTGTGAGTGAGAGAGAGATGATTCAAGAGGCAGCCTCAAAGCTAGATACACAAGAACAGAAGCATGCAAAGTCCATTTTATTTTATTTATTTAATTTCATTTATAAACCGCCCTTAGCCAATGGCTCCCTGGGCGGTGTACAACATACAATAATAACAATAATCAACAAAAATCGGAAGATATAAAATACAGATACATAATAGGACTACCTAATGTTAAGGTAATTAAAACATTAAAATACATACAAATGAATTAAAATGCCTGGGAGAATAGGAAGGTTTTAGCCTGGCGCCGAAAGGATAACAACGTAGGCGCCAGGCATACCTCCTCGGGGAGACTGTTCCACAATTTGGGGGCCACCACTGAAAAGGCCCTAGATCTTGTCATTACCCTCCGAGCTTCTCGATGAGTCGGTACTCGGAGGAGGGCCTTAGATGTCGAACGAAGTACACGGGTAGGTTCATAGCGGGAGAGGCGTTCCATCAGGTATTGCGGACCCACACCGTGTAAGGCTTTATAGGTCAATACCAGCACCTTGAATCTGGCCCGGAAACAAATCGGCAACCAGTGCAAATGGGCCAGAACAGGTGTAATATGTGAGGACCGATTGGTCCTCGTCAACAGTCTGGCTGCTGCGTTTTGCACTAGTTGGAGTTTCCGAACCGTCTTCAAGGGCAGCCCCACGTAGAGTGCATTACAGTAATCCAATCTAGAGGTCACTAGAGCATGAACAACTGAGGCGAGGTCGTCACCGCAGAGATAGGGGCGTAGTTGGGCTACCAATCGAAGATGGTAGAACGCATTCTGAGCCACCGAGGCTACCTGAGCCTCAAGTGACAAGGAAGGATCGAAAAGAACCCCCAAACTACGAACCTGTTTCTTCAGGGGGAGTGTAACCCCATCCAGAACAGGATGAACATCCTCCATCTGAGCGGAAAAGGCACTCACCAACAGCGACTCAGTCTTGTCTGGATTGAGTTTCAGTTTATTAGCTCCCATCCAGTCCATTATCGCGGCCAGGCAATGGTTCAGCACATCAACAGCCTCACCTGAAGCAGATGAAAAGGAGAAATAGAGCTGCGTGTCATCAGCATACTGATGGCTACGCACTCCAAAACTCCGGATGACCGCACCCAGAGGCTTCATGTAGATGTTGAAAAGCATGGGGGACAGAACCGATCCCTGAGGGACTCCACACTTAAAAAGTGTTTTTAAGCAGATGCCTTCAGCAGCATTACATACATATTTAAATGAAGACAAAAATTATAATGAGTAAAAAGTGGGAAGTAGTTTAACTGAACTACACATATCCAACAGACAATTTCAGTTACTGGTTACAGTACAGTCATAGACAAATATCACAAAAAAACACTGGAACCCTACCCCCACCCCCAGTTCTCATGCAGCACTAAGCCAAACCATAGCTTAGCATAACGGCTCCAGGAGGGGAGGAGATGGTGGCTCTTTTGTCCTGCCCCCTGCTGTGAGGCAAGCCGTGGTTTAGTTTAGCATTATGTGTGAACTGAGCCATACTCCAATGGACCAAACTTGCATTATGCCATTCTTCATGCAGAAGAATTATCAGACATTTTAAAATTCATCTGATATTCCTTGTCCCCAAGTGCATTTGATCTGATTTGCGAACTTGCCCATTCATTTTAACATTGTTCCAAATTTAATTTTACATGTTGTGCGTTTCATGGTTTCACTGGACCTTTCTGGTGGGTGGCTTTACAATTTAAGAAACTGTTTTTATATTTATGTTTTTTCCTGCTGCTGTCTTGAGTTTTTGGCATGTGCTGTTAGCCAGGATGATGGCAAGCAGACTGGAAGAGGGTGATGATTCTTCCTTTCCTCTGGTCCAATAAGGCAGCCCCTCTTCACACCTCCTGCATCCAGGGCACCCCAAGCCCTGAAGTTTCCCAGACTGGGCTTGGCTGCTTGGCCACTTAGACCCCTCTGGGCTTTGCTTCTCCCTGACCCAGTGGCCAAGTGGCCCGGAAAGGACGCTTCCAAGGGCTGATCTGCCAGTTCAGTGGTTCGCTTCTCCTGGACTGAGGCAAGCCAAGATATTGATGGTGTTTCTTTTGAGCTCATCATTCCATCACCGTTGGTGCTGGGGAATTTGCTTCTTGGGGAATTCCGCCTCCCATGCAGTTTGAGGAGGGCCTTGCAGGGGGGTGTTTCCAAGTTCCCTTGTTCTGGTAGTGGTGTAGGTCACAGTGCCGCCTCATGTGTCATTTCAGTCGCTCTGTAAGCATTTTGGGGGCAGGGGTGAGGAGGTTGGGGAAAGAGAGAGAGGCTCACCGCTGGGATTGTGCCAGGATCCGATACACTGAATTCTCTTCTAGGAGCTCTTGATTGCCTGCCTGCTTGCCTATCTGCTTGCCGGCCGGCCGGCCGGCCTTCCTCAAATGGATCCCTTCTCAATTGTTCCGGAGCACAAAGTGGCATCCTTAGCAGCGTGGCAGGGGGAGAAATCAATTTCCCAGCTCCAGAGGGTATCGGATGGGATGCATCTCTCAGCATCTGCCTGGGGAGCTCTGGCGCTTGGTGAAAGCTAGGACACAGGGAGGATGGTGCCTCCCCTCCCCCAGTGCCAAAAGGGACTCGGCTCATTAGGAAGCAGAATGCCCCCTTGATTCAGTGTTTTGTGTAGGGGAGGTGGGGAGGGGAGGAGGGGGTGTCCATCCTTGCCTCCTCTTTTGTTTGTTTCATTCCTTGAATTTCCTCTGGTCCCTGGGCTCCATTCAGCCAGATCAGCCACTTCTCGAACGGTGGCTCCTGCACTGAGCTATACCAGCAATGCCTCTTGCAGACTAATTGCCTTGCACTCCCTCCTCCTCCTGGCTCATCAGACTGTGTGCTTTGTGTGCGGCTCTGACGCTGGCAGGGACTTCCGCTAGTCGGGGGCTGGGGTGGCGGGAAGAACCCAATGGTTGCGGCTGCAAGAGCCACGCTTTGTTCTGCCAGTTTGTGCCTGTGCTGGTGCGCCCTGGATTCTTGCCTTGCTTGGCAGGTGGTTCCCCCCAGCCATTGCCCCCCGCTGTTGGCCTCCTCTCCCCTCCCTCCGGGCATGGGAGGCCCAGGACCGCGCTGGTGCCCACTGTGGGTGTGTCTCTGGATGGCCTGCTTGGTACAGAGAAGAGGAGAATTGGCTGCAGCTGCAGAAGAGTCATTCTCTCTCCCTCTGGCCAAAGACGGAGATTTTTTGTGGCCCGCAGCTTTGTTCCAAATGGAGAAGTGGTGGAAGGGAGAAGCTGGTATCTCATTTATTTGTTGCTTTCTGCAAAAAAGGTCTCAGAGTGACAGATCCTTTAAAAAGGCTTAAAAACAAGAACGTACAATACCAGACCAATCTCCTCTAAAAATGGCTGAGCCAACAATATTGAATTTGGAGCAGGGAAGGAAGTGAAGAACCCTTCGGGGTTGGGGGGGGGAACAGGGGGAGGCTGCTCATTTCTGGTTGTGTGAGAGCTTCCGAATACATTGAGCAGCGGATTCCCATTTCTGTGGGATCTGGAAATGCAAGCTCTGTGGTGGAAGGAAGCCCCCCCCCCGTAACAGCAATGCCAGAAATGTGGGGTAGCCTGGCACCCCAGGATATGAATTGCCTGGGAACTAATCTTGCACCTCTGGGTTCAGCTACTCCAGTTGTCTCCCTAGAACAGTGTGAGGCGAAGGAAAGGGCAAATTCTGCTGTCAAGCAACGGACATCTCTTGGGAAGGGGAGAAAGGGATTTCTTCCTTAAATGCAGAGAGTAGGAAGGGGCAGTGGAGCTAGAAGGTTTGGGTTGGCCTGCTTAAATATCTCCCTTTGTGAGATATTGAGAGTAGCTGGGAAAGAGGGACCCTGGCTAGCTAGAAGTGATGCTCTGAAATGTAAGCTGAACTCGGGGAAGGGCCATAGTGCAATGGAAGAGCATCTGCTCTCATGTAGAAGGTCCCTGTTTCAATCCCCAGCAGCATCTGCCAGTATTATTTATTTATAAATAGTTATAAAAATATTTGTATCCCACTAGTTTGTTAAAAACATCAAAGCGATTTACAACACATTAAAAAAAACAACCACCACCATAGACTAAAAACATTAAAAGTGTAATAAAACCAACAGTCCTGTTGTGAAAAAAGCATCTTCTTAATTGCCTGCATAAGCCTGGTGGAACAGGAAGATCCTGCTGGATCTCTGTTGGCAGAGCGTTCTGGAGAACTGGGCCGATGACACCGGAGGCTCCATTTTGTGTCAGTGTTAAATGAGCCTCGCCAACTTGGGGGACGCCAAAGCTGCTCCTGCAGATGATCTCAGTGATCAAGCTGGGATATAAGGCTCCAGGTGGTTCAGGGCTTTGTAAATTAATACAAGGACCTTGAACTTTGAACCAGTAGTGGATGGGCAGCCAGTACAGATGTTTTAAGAGTGGTGTCATATGTTGTTGGCCATGTGCCCCCATCAGAAGTCTGGCTGTGCATTTTGTGCCAACTGGAGCTTATGACCCAGGGCCAAGAGCAGCCCCACATAGAGCGCATTGCAGTAGTCCAGTCTCGAGATTCCCAGCTCATGGACTACAGTGGCCAGGCTATCCCTGTCCAGGAATGGCCGTAGCTGACAGACCAGACAGAGCTGGTAAAAGGCACTCTTAGCCACAGAGGATACTTGGTTCTTTAGTGGCAAAGTTGAATGCACGAGTACCCCTAGGCTATGGACCTGGCCCTTCAGAGGGAGTGCAGCCCCATCCAGAACAGATAACCTGCCTGTCTCCTGGACATGGGAACCACCTACCCAAAGAGCCTCCATCTTCCCAGGATTCAAGCCCAGCTTATTGGCCCTTCTCCAGTCCACTACAGCTTTCAGACACCGATCCAGAGCATTCACAGCCTCTCCTGAGTCAACTGTTCTGGAGAGACAGAGCTGCGTGTCGTCAGCATATTGCTGACTCCTTGCTCCAAGACGCCTCCTGACTGCTCCCAGGGGCTCCTGAGCTCCGCTTCCAATGAGGTGGGGTGCGGTTGCCAGGGAGGATGCAGAGGGGAGCTGTTCAGCTTTTTGTGAGACTTCTGGTTTTTTTGTAGGCAGCTGATGCCTTTTCTTGTTACTGAATTTATTTAGGTAACTTACGTACCACTGTAACCTTTATAGACAAAATCTTGAAGGAATCTTGGCTTGGAGAGATGCTGCTGTGGCCCTGAGAGGAACATCAGAAGCCCTCTCTAGTAACAGGTATTCAGAGGTATGCTGCCTCAGACTCTGGAGGCTGCACAGCCATCATCACTAATAGAGATCGATAGTCAGCTTGTCCTCCATGAGTTTTACCCCGTTTGACTATGGCTGTGAGAAGGGCTTCCTTTCGTCTGCCCAGATTCTCCCACCGTTCATCTGTGCTGGTTTGACTCTGAATTCTGGTATTATTGGAGTGGGAGAAAAACTTCTGTCTGCTTTCCCTACACCATGCATAATTTTATATACCTCTGTTTCCCCCTTAGTCTCCTTTTTCTAAACTAAAAAGTACTGAAATTGACCCCCCCACACACTCTATCTTCCTGAATAGTTTGATGTCCTCAGCAAGCGTGGCTCTCCCACTGCTGGCCCCCAGCTCCATCGCTTTTATTAATAAGTTAAAAAGCAGACTGGCTCCAGTACAGATTCCTGGGTGGCAGCAGCTGCGGAGGGCATGGCTTAGAGTGGTGCTGATGCTGACCACAAAGCGAGGCGTGCTTGGTCTTTCAGGTTTCTGGGCCAAGCAGGGTGACCTAGATCTTGGGTGCTGGATTGGTGGGAAGGTGGTTAATATGGGGTGCCAAGCAGCCCTGGGTAAAGTGGGTGACCTGCTGTTACATCTGCGGGATGGCTTGAGAGAGTTCCCCCATCCAAAGACTTCAGCTTTGCGAAGGTCCCCAGTCCCCAGTCGGTTTCCCCTCCTCCTTCCAGAGAGCAGAGGCTGCTGCAGCTGGCCGTGGCGTTAATTCTGTAATTTCAGGAGGAAGCTGCGCGTGGTCCCTGTGGCTCACGCGTGGCCTTCCAGCGCCTTGGCCAGCTGAGGCTGCTGCTGGCTAATTGAGGTAGTGCTTTCCCGGGGAGGCAGAAGCGGCTGGTTCTCTGGCGGGGCTCCCTGTGGGATAAAGAATTGACATGCCTCTGCTGATTATCTAACAAGTTGGTACAATGTGTAACGCAAGCTGACAAGACAAACAGCTTCATTAATTTGAGGCGGCTGCTCAGGCACTGGCGCAGTGAGACGTCTGTAGGAATCCCACGGATGGCCCCTTGAACGTGGCTGTAGAACTCAGGGGGAGGGTGGGGGGCCTCCTCTTTGCCACGCCACATGGCTTGAGGCTCCCGTCCAAGGCCCATCAGCTTGTGGGGACAGTGCAGGACAGGCTTTGCAGGGGTGTGAGGGCTGGGAGAAGCCCCGCTTGGCCAGTATCTGCTTTGGAGAGAGAGACGGCATTGTCACCGTGTGGGCAGGAGAGCGGCTTCCATTTGCAGCCCCCCCCTCCCGGAATCTGTCTATTTGGCTTGGCTCCACCTGCATCCAGAGGGCGTTTCCAGTGTTTGGGGCTGCCAGTTCTTGGGGAAAGAGCTTTTGTGTGTGTGTCACTTGGGGGCCTGATGGGGTGGGTAAACTGCCATATGCCAGCTTGATTGCTGCCTTCATGTTTAAGGGGTCTGCTCTTGCTGGCTCATCTGCAAAGTTGGGGGGGCTGAGAAGCTGGCCTGTATCTCAGCCTGCAGGTGGACAGAGGGGTGCAAGTGAGTGATGCCCCTGATGGCCAGGAGTGCCGCGTTGCCCCTCTCCTCCCTGCCGCCTGGGGGAAGCATAGCATCTGGCTTCCTTTCTTCCTGGAGGCTGGCTGAGGGAGGCTGAGCCAGTGCCTGGCCAATGGTGCTTGGCTGCTGCTGGAGGAGGAAGAGGGCGGGGGCTGGTTTTTTCTGGTGAGCGTTGCAGGAGGACCTGAGTGGACCAGCAAAAGCAGCCTTTGCTTCTCTTCAGTAGAGCCCCTGAACATTTGCTGTCTCCAGATGTGTTCAGGGGCCTCTTTGATTCCTCTCCTCCCTCCGTGCCCACCTGAACCAAGTGGGGAATGCTTGCACTTGCTCCTGGTGGCATGGACTGAGTAGGGGTGAGCTATCAGCCCTAAAATGGCCCACGTCTACTCTTCTCCGTTGGGGTACAACTAAGCTCAGTCTCCTGGAGCTCTGGCTTTTCCTGTGGAAGAAGAGATCAGGGCCTTCTCCTTGGAGAAGAGGGAAAGGTTGAGGCACAGCCTTTTCCAGATACTCTGCCTGCCTGCAAAGCCAAGTCATAGAATCATAGAATCATCAAGTTGGAAGGGGCCTCTAAGGCCATCAAGTCCAAGCCCCTGCTCAATGCAGGGATCCAAATCAAAGTATTCCCAACAGGTGGCTCCCCAGCTGCCTCTTGAAGGCCTCCAGTCCTGGGGCTATTGGCCCCCCTTGCCCCACATAATGCACTCCATCTGACAGCAGTTCTCCAAGCTGGGCAAGTTCTTTCCCTTCCTTTGTGGTTGGAGGGGATTGAATCGGGGACCTTCTGCATGCACACAGAAGTTCTGACACTGAGCCATGGTCCTTCCCTAGGTTGAGAGAATACCTTGGTGGTTGTTGGCAAGAGGTATGCATGTGAGGTTCTTGAAAAGCTCCTGTGTGTAGGGCATCACCTTTGCTGCGGTGGGGAGAGACATTAGATGCCTGCTCTGGGTTCAGATTTGCCTGGCAGCTGATCAGTTCTCACCTCCTCTCTAAGGAGTATTGCTGATGCTCCTTTGATTGGGGGACTTGGTATAAGTCCGTTCTCATGGATGGACCATTCCCTGGTAAGGTTTGGGCTGAATATAACTAATTCCGCTCTGCAAGGGTGGGAGACCCATTGAGATGCTCTGCCCTCGGAGACTTATGGAATCCGATGCATTCTTGCGTGATCTGAGGGATTTTCCAGCTGGCGTGGCTGGTGCTCCTGTCGAGGCTTTTGTTTCACTGTGGAGTGGTGAGATGCATAGAGCCATCAACATGATCACTTCTGAGTGTCCTCACCATTGCTGTGGAGCCCGTAGCTCACCTTGGTACTCCAGTGACCTGTGTGTCACAAGCAGGAGGGTCAGCAGCTAGAAGGACAGGTGGCGTAACTCTTGGTCCAAACCTGATGGAACGTGGGTAGGATTACACCATTGTGCCTACCACTTGGCAGTAGTGGCAGCGAAGAAAGCTTACTTCTCTGCTACTGTTGCATCTGCAAGTAGCCATCCAGCACTTGAGGGACAAGATCGCTCAGATTCGGGCAGAGTTGGATGCCGTGGTTAGAGCAAGTCCAATGGATGCATCCAGAGCACTGTCTGTTCCACCTGTAGTGGGTCAGTTTCAATTATTGTGACCTGAGGACGTTGACAAGCTGCCGACCACCAGCCCCCTTGAGCCTGGCCCATGTTGCCTTCTTAGATCGAGTCTCAGGGTTGACTGTGTGGCTCCAGTCTTCACTGGGGAAGGAGGGAGGCTGGTAGGGGGAAATGCAACCTTCCTTGTTTGCCTTGATATCTGAGTGGCTTTTGATACTGTTGACCACAGTATCCTTCTGGAGGAGCTCCAGCCTCCCGTGGGGGTTGGTGGCACTGTGATTCAATGGTTTTGCTCGTACCTGGAGCAGATTATGAAGCAGTCAATCTGTAAGCACCTTGAAAACAATGCAGTGATTACTAGGAGCCAACATGGATTTATGAAGAACAAATCCTGCCAAACTAACCTTATCTCATATTTTGATTTGATTTGATTTGATTTTAATATTTCTGCCCCGCCTTCCGGCCAAAAGGCCCTCAAGGCGGCTTACAAAAGAGCACCCGTGTAAAAATACACCAATAAAACAATAATATATCAATAAAACATCAATAATACATAAATAAAACAATAAACAGTAAAAACAATACAATTGGTAATACATTTCAAAGTTAACACAAGCTACCTCCCCCCTCACTTTGGCTAAATAGGTATTTTAGGCATTGAGCTACTTTGCAAGGCTAGCCACACTCGCTCAGTCATAGTCCTATCCCCATAGTTCTGGGAGTGGCGCGGCCCTCTCAGCCCGCGGAAGCCGGGCCCCCCGCTTACGATGGCGGCGGATGGCGGGTCTGGCCCTGGAGCCGCCGGTTCACCTTGCGAGGATCCCAAAGGTGGAGTCCGATGGGGGGAGGGAGGGAGAGCGAGAAGCCGCCGGAGGCCTTTCCTCGCCGCGGCCTTCCTGCATCCATTTCTCCTTCTTGGTGCTGGAGACGCAAACGCCTTCTGCTTGCTCCATGCACTTATAGAGCTTCTTCTGGCCGGGTCCGGTGCTGGCCGAAGGACTCCAGGTGATGGGGATGCCCTTGCCTCCCTTGCAGCCTTCGTTGCTTTTGATAAGCCGGTGCTCGGGGGAGATGTCCTTGACGGCAGCAGCGTCGGGCGGGGTGGCGGCTCGCCTTTCGCTGAGGCAGGGCTGTTGTGCCTTTCCCTCGGTTGCCTCCATGGAGAGATCCTCGGGGTCTCGGCCGCTTGTAACGCCGTTGAACCAAGGGCTCCGCTCTCTGCAGAGGCCAGGCGAGTCTTTCTGCCGGTGTGTGCGTGCATTCATGTGTACAGCTATATGCCTTGGCTGGCAGATATTTCAAACAACAGAGCAGATGAAGTCTCTTAAGGAGCCCAGATGCTTTTTTCTGGCAAAGCATCTTTCAGTGGTCTTTGGTTTTTGACTGGGTAACCTCTCTTATAGACTGTGGGAATGCTGTGGACATAATATATCTCAACTTCAGCAAAGCGTTTGACAAAGTGCCCATGATATTCTGATTAGCAAGATAGCTAAATGTGGGCTGGATGGAAAAACTATCAGGTGGATCCACAATTGTGCTTATCAATGGTTCCTTCTCAAACTGGGCAGAAGTAACGAGTGGGGTACCACAGGGCTTGGTCCTGGGCCCAGTGCTCTTTAACATTTTTATTAATGACTTGGATGAGGAGGTACAGGGCATGCTTTTCAAATTTGCAGATAATACAAAATTGGAGGGCATAGCTAATACCGTGGAAGACAGAAACAAAATTTAAAGGGACCTTGATAGGCTGGAGCATTGGGCTGAAAACAACAGAACGAAATTCAACAGGGATAAATGCAAAGTTCTACACTTAGGAAAAAGAAACCAAATGCACAGTTATAAGATGGGGGATACTTGGCTCAGCAGTACGACATGTGAGAAGGATCTTGGAATTGTCGTTAATCACAAGCTGAATATCAGCCAACAGTGTGATGTGGCTGCAAAAAAGGCAAATGCTATATTAGGCAGCATTAACAGAAGTATAGTTTCCAAATTGCATGAAGTACTAGTTCCCCTCTATTCAGCATTGGTTAGTCCTCATCTTGAATACTGCATCCAGTTCTGGTCTCTGCACTTCAAGAAGGATGCAGACAAACTGGAACAGGTTCAGAGGAGAGCAAGAAGGATGATTAGGTGACTGGAAACAAAGCCCTCTGAGGAGAGACTGAAAGAACTGGGCATGTTTAGCCTGGAGAAGAGAAGACTGAGGGGAGATATGATAGCACTCTTCAAGTACATGAAAGGTTGTCACACAGAGGAGGGCCGGGATCTCTTCTCGATTGTCCCAGAGTGCAGGACACGGAATAATAGGCTCAAGTTGCAGGAAGCCAGATTTCGACTGGACAACAGGAAAACTTCCTAATTGTTCGAGCCATACGACAGTGGAATCAATTACCTAGAGAGGTAGTGGGCTGTCTGACACTGGAGACCTTCAAGAGGCAGCTGGACAGCCATCTGTCGGGAATGCTTTGATTTGGATTCCTGCATTGAGCAGGGGGTTGAACTTGATGGCCTTATAGGCCCCTTCCAACTCTACTATTCTATGATTCTATGATACCTCCAGAGCCGCTTCCAAAAAGTAGTTATGGGTGGCCACTGTTTGGCATCACGGGAGCTGTCCTGCAGGGTTCCACCTTGTCCCCCATGCTATTAAACATCCATAGGAAGCCTCTGGGAGCTCTCATGAGGAGCTTTTTAGTGAGGTGTCATCAATATGAAGATGACACCCAGCTATACCTCTCTGTTCCATCTGAATTAGGAGAGGCAATTGAGGTGTTGGACTGCTGTTTGGAGGCGGTGATGGGCTGGATGTAGGCCAATAAATGGAAGCTGAATCCTGAAAAGACAGAGGTGTTATGTGTCCAGAGTTCTCATGTCCAGGAGGTGGGAAGATGGCCTGTTCTGGGTGGGGTTGCTCTTTGCTTGAAGGAGCAGGTCTGCAGCCTGGGGGTGCTCCTGGATCCATCACTGTCCCTGGAGGTTCAGGCGGCCTCAGTGGCTAGGAGTGCCTTTTTCCAGCTCTGGCTGGTTTGCCAGTTTTAGCCCCTTTTGGACAGAGAAGACTTGTGGTCATAGTGTTCCATGCTCTGGTAATTTCCAGACTGGATTATTGCAATGCACTCTTTGTGGGGCTGCCCTTGAAGATGACTCAGAAACTTCAACTGGTCCAAAACGCAGCAGCCAGATTTCTGGCGGGAGTTCCCTTTAGAACTCATACAACCCCTGTTTTAAAACAGCTGCTCTGGCTGCCAGTTCATTTCCGGGCCCAGTTCAAAGTGCTAACGTTATCTGACAGACCACCTCCTTCCCACAGACCCTCTCGGGTGTTGAGATCAGCAGAGGGGGCCCTCTTGATACTTCCGCCACACTCAGAAGCTCAGTGCGTGGCCCAGGAGAGGCCATTCCCTATGTCAGCCCCCAAGTGGTGGAACTCTCATAGAATCATAGAATAGTAGAGTTGGAAGGGGCCTAATAAGGTCTTCAAGTCCAACCCCCTGCTCAATGCAGGAATCCAAATCAAAGCTTTCCCGACAGATGGCTGTCCAGCTGCCTCTTGAAGGCCTCCAGTGTCGGAGAGCCCACTACCTCTCTAGGTCATTGGTTCCATTGTCGTATGGCTCTGTTAGGAAGTTTTCCTGATGTCCAGTCAAAAACTGGCTTCCTGCAATTTGAGCCCATTATCCCGTGTCCTGCACTCTGTGACGATCGAGAAGAGATCCCGGCCCTCCTCTGTGTGGCAACCTTTCATGTACTTGAAGAGTGCTATCCTATCTCCCCTCGGTCTTCTCTTCTCCAGGGCAAACATGCCCAGTCCTTTCAGTCTCTCCCCACTGTGTTACATCTGGCAACTTCACTGTGCAGTTTTTGGCAAATGCTGAAGACGCACCTTGTCGCGAACCTGCCCTTCACCAGGGTTTATCTCTCCTGACACCCACACTTGGTTCAGGGAATCCCCACCCAGCGGGATGCTTCCCTCAGCCTGGGCCAGATGCACTCTCTGCCCCACAAGCTTCAGCCCTTCCACCTTTCGTCCCACCCAACAGGTGGCCCCCGGCGTTCCCTGTCGGCACAACAGGATGTAGGTGCAGGAACTGGATAGGACCCTGATATGGTAGCCCACGTGACCAGGCAGACGTGCAGGAATTTAAATGGGCCAAATAACTTTATTAAAATATGAGATGTTAAATTGTATATGTTTTATAGTCCCTCTCTTCTCTGCCTGCCCTACCCCCTCTAACTAATATGTAATCTGCCCTTTTCCACCCAGCTCACTCCCACAACATGACCTCCCTCCTCCCACTCCAAATCCCAACAACCGAAAACAACCCCAAACTCTCTTTTTATTCAGACCTCCCTTAGAACTGTCACTCACTCCCCCTCCCACCTGGCAGTCTTACATCTCTCATATTCCCAGGCATTCCATTAACTCCTTCAAAGCTGTAACACTTAATAACAGTTCCCAACAGGCCAGCCACGGGAGTCTGCAATGTCTCTATGTCATAGAACACACAAATACCACCACAGAAACTTCGAATTAAGGGATGGTATTCAAATGGTTCAAGGCAAAATATACTCAGGACCAAGAGACTAAGGCTGGTAGAGTTCACTGCCCCTGTGGACAGCAAGAAAAGGAGTCAAGAGTCAACAGCTATCTGTTAGCAAAGCTACCGCTGGCATCACAGGGAGAAACGGAAAGAGAGCCACTGTCCTGGAGAAAAAGGAGGGAAGAGGGAAGGTGGGCTCCTCCTAGACTTGCCCAAATTCTCCCAGCAACTTGCACACAACCTGCTCTGTTGACATCAGAGGCCCGAGCACAGCTGTTTTGGCTACCACTTCCTGCTTTTGCTTTCTCAAAGCCTGTCTCTGGGAGGAGGCTCCCCAATGCTGAACACTTCCCCCAAATGACCCAAGAATCCCTGTGCCTCTGTGGAGCTCTCAAGGATGATACTTGCTGGGTGGTGTCATGGTAATGAACCAGCCGGAAGGGAGAGTGGCATCACCGCAGTACCACCACCCTTCATCACCTTAGCATATCATCATCATCATCTAAATTACCCGCCCTTCACCCAGAGGTCCCAGGGCAGGTTACAACAGTTCTAAAATACATTATTAAAAAAAATTAAAACAATGCGAAATCGCAACATCACAAAAAATAGGGTGAGTCCTAAACATATGCATCTCAGGTGTCAAAGGCCAGGATGAAGAGGTGTTCCCACTTGGATCAAGGGGAGGAGCCTTCCATGCCAGGCTGGTTGTCTTAATCCTGGCAAGAGTGGGAGTGGTGTCATAGATCCAGCTAGTCGCTTTGCTGGGCCTTTCACGTCTTAAAACATTTTAAATTAGATGATTAAAGGTGGTTTCCAGCTGAGTGATCAAAAGACTCTTCCTTGGGCAGCTGGGATTGAAATTAGGGTCTTGTGCTTTCACATCCTAATTGGCTTTTGCAAAAACGATTGAGATCAGTGGCCTGTGGAGAGCAGGGAAGGTGGTGGTGGTGTGTAGAGGAGCTCTGGGTTGAGCGCCTGCTACATCCTCTGTGGCGGCGGTGGTGGTGGTGGTGGTGGGAGGGCTGGCTGGGCAGGGCCTGGTACTGATGAAGGCTGTGTGTGAGAGAGAGACTCTGCCCATTCTTTGCCTGCCTGCCTGCCTGCCTGCCTGCGGGTGGGGTGGGGTGGGTGGCTTGTATTACCATCGTCAATACAGTCTGATAACAAGCAAATTTTGTTAAAATGGTTGGCTTGCAATTACCAGGCTCCAGCAGGGAGCCTGTTCTGATAATGAAAGTGATTAAGATGGGAGTTCTTTTTTGGTTCAGCTCAAGCAGCTGATTTTCTCCTTTTAATTGGACTTTGCTAATGAGCTCCTAATAAGTCTTGAGTTTGAATAAATCTATTAGTTTGCTGGACACTGGTGTGGTCATGGTTGCAAATGAGATCATCCTTCTAAAACAGAATGGGCTAGAAAGATCAGCAAGCTGGCCGCTGAGGCATAGCACTCTTCACTGGGCCAGAGAAATCTCTTCCAAGTGCCGGATAATGCAAACATACAGTGGTATCGAGCAAAAGAAATATTCTGCCATCTGATTAAAAGCATTACAAAATCTGTTTAAATTCATTCCCGTGGACTCCACCCGTAGCAGCTGGTTCAGCACTCACTTTGTCCAACTGCAGAAGAGCCTGGCCGAATCAGACGGGGGGTGGGAGACCATCTCATCCAGCATCCTGATGCCCATGGGAGACAACCAGATTACCCAATGATGGAAAGCAGGATATGAAGGCTGTGGCTCTCCCCTCTTAATCCTTCCAGCAACTAGCACTCCAAGGTACACTGCTTCTGAACCACATATGAACCAGGCATGGGGAACATCGGTGGCCTCCAGATGCTGCTGGACTCCCAAGTTGCACCAGCCCTCAACCCGCATGGCCCCGTTGGAGACAATTGTAATTCAGCAGTCTATAAACCGTCTAAATAAAACAATCAAAATGGTCAGGGATGATGATGATGATGGGAGATGTTGTCGAGCAGCATCTGGAGAGCTGCAGGCTCCCATCCCAGGTCTAGATGGAGTGACCCGAGTTCTTCCACTGCTGATCCTCATGTAGGTGGCTTGTGAAGCATGATCTAGCTGAAAATCTTTTTTTGTGTGTGTTGTCCTCTGGTAAATTTTCTATTTCTTCTTGTTTTGCAGTAATCTGTCTTGACAGATGGAGCTTTGCGTTTGTGGCTTTCTGCTCCACTTCCCTGGGGATGTAGAAGGATCATCTCTTCTCCTCCCCCTCCTCTCCTCGTCCCCCCCCCACCCCCCGTGTGCATTCATCTTGTGTGCCCTACTCAGCCAGGCAGCTGTCTAGATACTGGAAATAAGGAAAGGTGGCTGTCCCATCATTATCACCACTATTAATTTCATTTATGAATTGCTTCCCATGAGGAATCCCTGAGCGATTTACAGTATAACAGATAAAACAGTTCAATGTATAAAAAGTTAAAACAAGTACATACATAAGAACAATTAAAAATATTAATATAAAAACAGTTTAAAACAGCAAAAGCCCATACATACTGTAACAAGAATTCAAATCAGGACAGATACCAACAAGGATAAAGATTTTAGTGGGGTTTGTTTTTTGTTTGCTTATTTATTTAATATCCTGCCTTTCCTCCCAGAAGGAGCCTGGGGCAGCACGTTGGAAGAGGAGCATCTTTAGCAATAAAAAAGTGGATGCTTTGCCTTCGTGGTGGGAGGCCGGTAGTTTCTGAATACCAGTTGCTGGAAACTGCAGGAGGGGAGAGCGCTGGTGCACTCGGGTCCTGCTTGCAAGATTCCCAGTGGGGTATCTGGTTGGCCACTGGGAGGACAGGACGCCTGATTCAGAGAAGGCTCCTCTCTGATATGTAGCAGGCAAGTCCTGTCATGCTAAAGGCACGAGTCGTTGTGCAGAACGAACCTCCTGAGCGGATGGTGCCTGCAGAATGCAGTGACCAGGAGGGTATGTAGGGGGATGAGGCGATCTTTTAGGTATCCTGGTCCCAAGCTCCACAGCACTTTGTACCCCCAAACCAGCACCTTGAACCTCGCCCTGCAACTAATTGGCAGCCAGTGACTTTCCTTCCTATGAAAGGAGGAAGGCTGTGCATTCAGTGTTATGGGCCAGCCCCTGTGGAACTGCTTCCCGTCTGAGATTAGACAGGCACCCTCCTTGCTGAACGTGTGTGACGGAAGGAGGACATGAAAGGCAGTGCATGCCTGTAATTGGTGGGCGTTGAGTGGTCATCCTCTGCAGGTAAACTGCCTGCCTTTCTCTCCCCTCTGCTGTGGGTTAGAAGGAACTGGGCGGGAAGGTGCCCAGCCTGTCTTTGGGGCATTCCTGTGGAGGTGGGAATGCGGTCGCCACCAGTTCCCAGCCTGAATCTTCCGGCATTTTCTGAGCTCCTTCTGTGCCTTGCACAGCATCCCCTCTGCTGTGACTGCACAAGTGACTACTAGCACATGAGTTGCAAGTAACTAACCTGTCTTTCTTCCTCTCCTGTCACGGTCTCTAGCTGCTCAGGCCTGGCCTGCCAGAGTCCCTAACAATCGTCTAATTCTAATTCTCCTATTACCTTGCTTAATAGCCTGAAATATGACAGAAATTTCAGGCCACCATCCAGTCTGGCTATCAGATGAAAGATCTGTAGATAAGTGCCCTAATTTCCACATCATGATATATTTCAAATCTAGCAACTAGGACAAAGAATGCAAATATGCAAATACATGCAAAATAATTTGCATAACCTCTTCAGATAGCAAGAGCTGAGCTCTTTCTCTGAGAAACCCATTTCTTATGCAAAGCTTTCCCTAGACCACTATAGCTCCAGGGTTTTCTGCAATGTACCTGCTGTCAGTTGATTTTTGTTTGTCTTAAGGCGTGTTGCCATGCCCACCCCCGACTAAGGCGGGCTGCGTAAGTTCCTTGCAGCGCCTGGCATGCTCTCGGCATGTAGTCAGGCACTACTATGCTCCTCTGCCCAAGGATTCTGGTCATTCTTGGCTGCCTCTGTCAACCTCTGCGTGTGAGAGGCTGGGTGGAGCTTGGATGGGCCTTTCCTTAGTCTTGGCCCTCCTCCTGCTCCATTCAGCAATTCCCCAGTCCTGCTAGCAGAATGGTGATTTCCCGCTGCTGGTGCAGGTGGTATGTGTAGTGGTATATATGCTTCAGCTGATTTTGAGGTGAGGTGTGATGGCGAGTCTGGGAGGCTTTTAGCCGCCCACCTTATAGGTTGCACTAGTAACTCTGATTGCTGAACGGCTGCTTCGGAGACCTGCAGGTTTTCTGTGTCGTGTCTGCCCTCATTGATGGCTACGGGTCACTTCCTGCCTGCCTTATGCCCTCTAAGATGCCCATGGGGCGATCTGTAGTTTAATCATTACAGGTGATTATATCAGTTTAAAATGAGCCGGATAATTTGTGTAAATCTGCTTGAGGGGCTCTGTGCCCCATGGCAGCCCTGGTTGGTTGAGACAGTGGTGAGCCCCCCTGCCTCCCCCCAAGCAGGCTACAGCATACCTTTCAGCTCTCTCTCCTTCCCTCCCACCATCCAGCCTCTGTGGAGATGTGATGCTGCCTTATCCTTAATCAGACCATTGGGCCATCTAGCCGAGAAAGGTCTGCGCTTAATGGGATGGCAGGCAGAGGTTCCTTTTCCAGCCCTCCTAGCTGAGATCCCTTTGTAATTGGAGATGCTGCCAGGCATTGACCCTGTGATTGCCTGCATTCAAAGCAGGTGCTCTGCCACTGGGCGAAGGGCAGGAGCGTGGGGCCATGCAAGCCCAAAATATTGCACTTCTGGGTAACAGCTGTATTATACTAGTGGAAGTTGTATCCAGATGTGAAGGGTCCGCCGGGGAGCACCTCGGGCCAACAGGCTGTTACCAGCACGGCTCCTTTATGAAGTCCCCGGTCCACTTCTGGAGGGGTCAGGGCAGCCTCTCCATCAGTCCCGCCGGGAGGTGGATGGGGCAGGGAGCAGCTGAGAATGCCTGAGGCTAATGAAGGTCTCCAGGAGCTGCTGAGCCTAAATGGCCCGGAGCCAGCACCATCCGGGGCGGAGGGCTTTGTGGAGAAGGGCCTGAGTGGCTGCTGTCCTTGGGCCTCCGGAGCGGCTTCCTCCGCCAGCTGGGAGGCACAGGGATCTGGGAGAAGAGGCACCCTGGCCACCCATGCCCTCTGGGTAAGGAAGCTGCGGGCTGACCCACTGTGGGTAACCGTGGTGCGTCCTGCACAGGGGATAGCGGGAGGACCTCTGGGTCTACCCCTGCCCAAGCCCCATACCCTTGAGAGAGGGGCTACTGGAAAGCCACAGGATTTGGTAGGGCAGCAGCACTTAGACCAGAGCTTGGAAAAGTTACTTTTTTGAACTACAATTCCCATCAGCCCCAGCCAGCATGGCCACTGGATTGGGCTGATGGGAGTTGTAGTTCAAAAAAAGTAACTTTTCCAAGCTCTGACTTAGACCCATCCTGCCAAGGCCTTGGAGACAGGTGGGCAAGTGCAGGCAGAAGGCCGTGGAAAGGGCTTGTTGCTGCTGCTGTGACTGGCTGTGGGGACTGAGCCTTGTGGTGCCTGGGAGAGGAGGAGGAGAGTCTGTAGTGAGGGTTAAAGCCTCAATAAAGTCAAATGTACTGCACTCCTTTTCGTTGTGGTGGTAACTGGGAGTCAGGCTTGGGCCTGATCCTCAGGGAACTCATGGACCAAGGTGCCTTCAATGCTCCTCCCCCAGGAGGGGCTTGCAGCAGAGCTGCGATAATTTGAGTATTGAGTATTGCAACTATGATGATGATGATGATGATGATGATGTATTAGTCACTTGTTACCCGAAGGTCTCCCAGCAATGTACAACAATGTTTAAAAATAAACACAACTACATGCCATAATAAACTCAACAATGATTTGGACTCCTGCATTGAGCAGGGGGTTGGACTGGATGGCCTTATAGGCCCAACTCTATTATTGTATGATTCTATGATTCAGTTGTGCCTATTGTCTCCAAATGGATTCTGTGATGTCACTTGCTAAACAGCATAACTATGCCCATACTAATAACAGGCAACAGCATGTCTTTCAAATGCCTGGGAAAAAGGCAAGTCTTTACGTGGCGCTGAAAAGATGTCAATGGAGGTGCCTGGCGGGCCTCACTGGAGAGCTGATTCCACAGATGTGGAGCCACAACTGTTTACCTTGGAAGTTAAGGAGAGGCTGCATAGCGGTCTTGAAATATCTGAAGGACTGTCAGTCATGCAGAAGGTGCATCAGGCTTCTTCTCTGTGGCTCCATAGGGCAGGATAGAACCAGTGGGTGGGAATTGCAGGGAGGCAGATTTTGGCTAAGATATTCAACAGCGGAACAGAGACTGTCCTAGGAAGAAGTGGTTCTTCCTTGGGTTCTCCACTAGAGGTATGTAGCAGAGGTTGGTTGGCCATATGTCAGGGATGCTGTGGCTGCAAGATTCCTGCACTGAGCAAGGGGTGGACTGGATGACCTCCAGTGTGCCTTTGGACTTTTTGATTCTATGAACTCTGCTTGAGGTGGGTCTCATAGCTGTTGCAGATAATCTGGGGAGACATCATCTGTCTCAGAGCCTGTATGGAACAGGTGACGCTTGCTGAAGTCTAGAGGGTTTGTTTCTCTGGTTGGGACAGATGTGTATGTTTTCAGGTGTCCAGCTCTGACATTTGGAGGGAATTTTCAAAATGTTGAACACAAAGTGCTACTGGGAACCCAGCACTTTATAGTTAGAAATGAGGAAGTCTGAGATTCCATAGGAGTAGTGTATCTTAAGAAGAAATGAATAAAACAATTTATTTAAAGCATGAAAGGAAGCCAGCAATTATGAGGTTATTAAAGGTCAATTTTTTAACAAGCCTGGCAAATAAGTAACATTCCCTAGCAAGTAAAGTGTGTGGACAGGTGAGGCGGAAGGAAGATAAATGCATTTGGAGGGTTTCAGGGTGGTGATATTGGCAAATGCAGGGGGTTCCTGGGATGATCTGGGTAGAGAAGGGAGCAGATTTTTGCCAGGTGTGATTTTAGAGCAGCAAAAGAAGTGTGTTTTTTTCCTGGGGGTGGGGATGGGTAGAGAAGTAGGACTTGGAGAGGGAAAGAATGCAGAGAATGAATGGCTCAAAACCTTACAGGGCTGTAGTTCATCTCTCGGATGTGTAGAAAAATGAGGTCAAAGCTGGAGCGAGAGTTTGGCAAAGTGTTTGGGAGAGATTTGATGGAAGACTTTTGGCTTATGGACCAACTAAAGAGAAGAAGAAAAGAGTTAGGGCCTTTATAGCTAAATGGCAACAGGGTGCCTCTTCAGCAGCACGAGGAAGGTGAGGTTGACGGGAAGCTCCAGATTTCTCTTGGCTGAAGGGTGTGTGTGTCGTCTCTGGGTGAGAGAGTGGGAAGCATCTGGGGCTATTAACAAGGCATTATATGCCCAGGTTTGAGTTTAATTATTGAACAAGATAATTTGGTTTTATTTTCCCTGACGGCTCATTGAAACTATGATTGGCATGTTAAGAGATTTAAAAAGTGTCAACCTGAGGGTAAGGTGACTGAAAGGTGGGATATAAATAATTGTAATAAATAAATTAAAACTTATTTCCCATCCTGGGTTGAATGAGGAGGGGTGAATTAACACCTGCTGAGTACATCTGCAACTGAACACTTCCATGGTGGGCATAGTTATGCTGTTTAGCAAGTGACATCACAGAATCCATTTGGAGACAATAGGCACAACTGGATCATAGAATCATAGAATAATAGAGTTGGGCCTGTAAGGCCATCCAGTCCAACCCCCTGCTCAATGCAGGAGTCCAAATCAAAGCATTCTCGACAGGTGCCTGTCCAGCTGCCTCGTGAAGGCCTCCAGCGTCAGAGAGCCCACTACCTCTCTAGGTGATTGGTTCTATTGTGTGGCTCTAACAGTTAGGGCCTGAAGGATCATGCATTGTGCCACTGAGGCAGTTTGTCCAGTGATCATGCCTACCTGAATTCCGGTGATGGCAGAGATATCTCTGGTATCTTGTTCAAAATTGGAATGCAGCCTCCCAATTCAGGTACAGGCTACCATTCTTAAACTAATAGCAGGATTTTTGGACAACTTCTCCAGACTAAATGTGCACAATTGCATTCCTCCCCCTTGTCATGGCCCCGTCAGAGGACTCATCAGACGAGGATGACTCGGGAGTAACAGCAGCAGACCCAGAAGCAGCAGACCCAGAAGGAGAAACGGAGGAAACTCCTGAGAACCCAGCTCCTTCTCCGCCTCAGCTGCAGAGCACCCCAGACACAGCTGAAGCCCTTCAGCCAGACGCAGACAGTGAACAGGATACTCCCCCCTCACCTGCAGAACGTAGACAACAGAAGGTCAGGCAGAAGAGGGGCAGGCCTGTCCACTTAAGGCCAAAACGCTGATGGCTCACACCTGCTGACAAACCTGCTGCTTAAAAGCCAAACCTTGGCTTCAGCTTGTTGCTGACCACAATGTCAGGCGTGACCACTGTGTGTCTTCCTATCCCCTGAACCTTGACTTGGACTGATCTCTCGGCAAACTAGACCCGGACCTTCACTGACGTCTCTTCTGGATTTCTGGCTTGGCACGTAAGCTTCGAACGGCCTCTGCCCTTATCTTACTTCCTCCTTGCTAGCCTGGCAGATTTATAGCCAAGCTGCCGGCTGAGGACTTACGGCCTGGCAATTACCAAGGAATCTCCAGCCCTGTCTGCACCCCCACCGACACTGCTGTCTCAGTGAAGAGCTGACACCCCTCCACACTTCGATGGGTTTTCCCCACAGTCATCAAACAAACTTTTAAAGACTTTTTGCTGTACAAGCAAGGCAGATTTATCACGGATAACATTAATTTTGCAGTTACTGCATATGACACTGTGGGCATCCCTATCAAATACAACAAAACCTCTTGGCTAACTGTTTGTTCAGGAAGCCCTGGGATGAATGGAAGAAACTGTTTGTTCAGATGCATTGCTTTGACATTGATGTCTCCAAGTGCAAGTGCTTTGGACATGACCATGAACAAGCGCCATGAGGTGTGACAACCTGAAATTTGGTGGTGTTGACCTCTCCATCTTCATATCCTGCTTGTAGGCAACTAGATTGCTGAACACAGATGCTCAGACCATTTGAGAGTAACTGTTTCCCCCTGCCGTCACTGCATATTTTCATAACATGATAAGAGCCTGGCTACTGGAGCACATGGAAAGGAGTTCATCTAGTATAGCATATCGTGTTCTCACAGTGGCCAGCCAGATGCCCCAATGGGGAAAGGCCCTCAAGCAGGACCTGAGCACAAGAGCTGCACTCTGGTGCTCCTGCTTCTCAGCCGCTGGCATTTAGCAAGGTTGGTTTTGATCTGTGTGAACATCTAGCTTTGATTATAAATCCACATTATAGTGTATGTGCCCACACATGCACATTTGGACTGGTAGGATGTTGATCTGCATGTTTTTATTTTGTTGACTCTCTCCTCATAGGAGATGGATTTGGAAACATCAGCGGAACAGCAGATGAAAAAAAACTCATCCACTGCAGATTGTCGCATGAATAAAGTTGGCCAAAATTTGTGTTTACATTTGAAGGGGATGCCCAAAACAGCACACAGGCCACACCTGAATAAAATAAAGTCCTCACTGATGGGATCTGACCAGCTCATGCAGGGAAGATTCTTTGGGGAAATGTTCTGAATAGCCTTTGGGTTCTGTGCCCCAAAGGTGCACTTTTATGCCCTCCAACAAGCGTAGTCATGAGGAGTTGTCTGCATTGTGGGTAGAGACCAGCTCTAGGTGACTTGCAAACTTCCATAGTCATGCGACGCCTACTTGGAATATGCAGCTGGTATCCAGAAGTGAAATAGTTTTGTTCTGAGCTTTTGCATGGCCCTATCTACTATTCCTTCCTCCAGGCATAGAATCGTAGAGTTGGAAGTTGCCTGTAAAGCCATTGAGTCCAACCCTCTGCTCAATGCAGGAATCTAAGTTAAAGCAGACCCGACAGGTGGCTGTCCACCTTCCTCCTGAAGGCCTCCAGTGTTGGAGAGCCCATCACCTCCCTCCTCTGTGCAGCAACCTTTCATGTACTTGAAGAGTGCTATCATACGAGGTGTGTACGACAAGGTGCGCCTGGCGCCAACACTGTTATCTTTCCGGCACCAGGTCAAGACTTTCCTCTTCTCCCAGAGGAGACCCCGGAGATTGGAACAGGGGTCCCTGTGAGAGAGGAGACCCTGGAGACTGGAATAGGGGTCCCTGTGAGAGAGGAGATCCCGGAGATTGGAACCAACGTGGAACAGGAACAAGATTTGGAGTCTATGGACTTTAGAAATAAAATCTATTGTTTGGAACTCAATGTTATCTCTGAAGAAATGAATGAAGATTCTAGAGATAAAGTTATCAATGGCATGGATAATCTTCTGGACTGGAATGATGTGATGGAGCCCAATATAGAGAAAATCTATGGAATTAACTGCAGCCATGTGACAATGGAAAAACTTTTAAGAGATGACCCAGTGTATTTTGAAAAAAAGAACAGAGATATGATTTTACAGCAGTATTTCAGCAACCTATTCAGAATGGATGGCAAGAAAATATTTGGGATAGAGGTAATTCCCATCAGACTCTTACTATATGACTATGGCTTTGACAGCAAGATTATTATGGAATACTGATAATGGAAGATTGGATATTGAAATTACTGGACTTAACAAGACTACTGAAGATGGAAGATGGAAAATGGAACTAATAGAGATAATAGAACAATGGCTACTGAAATTATTGAACCTAACAGATTCTGATGTGATGGATTAATTGAAATGTTTATTTTGACTATGGTTATGACAATAAGATTATCATAATTAGTAATGAGATGGATTAATCGATATGCTTATCTGGAAAAAAAAATTGATAGATATATTTCTTAAAGAATTGAAACCTCTCTTTGACTTTTTGTGGAAAGAATAAAGTAATGTTTATGAGATTTGATGATTAAGTAAGATAACTACTGGAGGAAAGTGATTTTATAATATGACTTAAGAGACAGGATTGTTATATATTATAGACTTATAACTGATTTGATCTTTGACAAATGGGAAGTCAATATTTTACTCTTTATTTTTTATTTTTGTTTTTTTTTTCTTTTTTTCTTTTTGTTTAACTATTTTTGATTTTGTTTTTTGTCTTTGAATGTTTTATGATTTTGTTTTGTATGTTTTATGAAAATCTGAATAAAAATTATTGAAAAAAAAAAAAAAAGACTTTCCTCTTCTCCCAGGCATTTTAGCATGTGTTTTATATTGTTTTAAATTTTTAAATTGTGTTTTAAATTGTTTTTTAAAAGATGTATCTTAAATTGTATTTGTTTTTAGTTACTGTAAACCGCCCAGAGAGCTTCGGCTATGGGGTGGTATACAAGTATAATAAATAAATAAATATCTCCCCTCAGTCTTCTCTTCTCAAGGCTAAACATGCCCAGTTATTTCAGCCTTTCCTCTTAGGGCTTTGTTTCCAGTCCCCTGATCATCCTTCTTGCTCTCCTCTGAACCTGTTCCAGTTTGTCTGCATCCTTCTTAAAGTGCAATGACCAGAACTGGACCTAGTGTTCAAGATGAGGCTTAACTAATGCTGAATAGAGGGGAACCAATACTTCACATGATTTGGAAACTACACTTCTGTTAATGCAGCCAAAATAGCATTTGCCTTTTTTGCAGCCACATCGCACTGTTGGCTCATATTCAGCTTGTGATCAACAACAGCTCCTATTCTTATGTTGAATTGCTGAGCCAGGTATCCCTAATCTTATAACTGTGCACTTGGTTTCTTTTTTGTAGGTGTAGAACTTCACACTTATCCCTGTTCAATTTCATTCTGTTGTTTTCAACCCAATGCTGCAGCCTATCAAGATCCCTTTGAATTTTGTTTCTGTCTTCCAGGGTATTAGCTATCTCTCCCAATTTTGTATCGTCTGCAAATTTGATAAGCATTCATTACACCTCCTCATCCAAGTCCTTAATTAAAATGTTGAAGAGCACTGGACCCAGGACCGAGCCCTGTGGTACCCCCGCTCATTACTCTCCCCAGTTTGAGAAGGAACCACTGATATTCTTTGAGTACTATTCTGTAGCCAACTGTGGATCCACCTGATAGTTGTTGTTCCATTCAGACCGCATTTAGCTAAGCTGGTAATCAGGATATCATGGGGCACTTTTAAGTTTTGCTGAAGTCAAGATACATTACGTCCACAGCATTCCCACAGTCTACCAGGGAGGTTGCCAGATAAAAAAAAATAGATAAAATTAATCTGGCAGGATCTGTTCTTGACAAATCTATGTTGACTTCTAGGTGTTTACAGATTGATCGCTTTATAATATGCACTTGAATTATTCCAAGGATGGATGTCAGGCTGACTGGTCTGTAGTTCCCAGGTCCTCCTTTTTGCCCTTTTTGAAGATTGGGACAACATTAGTCCTCCTCCAGTCATCTGGCTCTTCACCCATCCTCCCCAGTTTCACAAAGATGGTGGTTCCGAGAGTTCTTCAGCCAGTTCCGTTAATACTCTAGGATGCAGTTCATTGGGCCCCGCAGATTTGAACTTGCTCAAACTGAGTAGGTATTCCTTGATCATTTGTCTGTTAAGTCTGAAGCTGCAATCCTGTCCCTTCACATTTGCCAGGAGAATCGTAGACCCTCTTTTGGGAGAAGACTGAGCCAAAGTAGGAATTGAGCACTTCTGTCTTTTCTTTGTCATCTGTTCTCATTTAGCCATCTTCATTGGGTAGCTGAACCACAATTTATTTTCTCTGGCTTTTACTATGCATGAACCTTAAGAAAGCTTTTTTGTTGCTTTTGGCATCCCTCGCTGACCTCAGCTCATTCTCAGCGGTATCCATCCCGGCAATTCCGTGCTACCTGCCTGTACTCTTCTTTTGTGGCCTGGCCTTTCTTCCATTTCCAATATGTGTCCTTGTTTGTTTTCACGTCACCTCTAGGCTTTTTGTGGAGCCACATTGGCTTCTTCTGCTGTCTTTCATGTTGTTCTCAGGCAAGAAAACAAACATTGCACAAATCTTGCAGGTCACCACCAAAAGTGTCTTTTCCATCCATAGTCTGTGTTACCTTTTGTTTCTTTCTACTTCAGTTTCCCATTTCATAAGTGTCCTTGGAGCCATGGGTGGCTTTACTGAGAGATGTGTAGAGCAGCCTTCAAGGATTTGTCTGAGTGGATGGGGAGCTGGGTGGCAACACACCTAGAGAGGCTTTCCCGTCTCCAGCTAGTGAGTGTGCATTGCGCAGGGTTGTGCTGTGCCTGGGAAGGATCCTTGACCCAAGGTCGTCTAGGGGAGCAGCCCAGCCCAGGCCCAGCAGAGGCAGAAGGAGCAGCTTCACCTCACCCTTTTATAGCTGTGCAACTTTGGCTGCGTCGTCTGTCCTGTGACCACTTGGGTGGATGGCTCTTTGTGGTGGAACCAGTCTGGTGCTGTAGTGGGCTTTCTACCTGGGGGACGTCCAGTTGCTGTATCTCTGGCTAGTGATTGGGAAAGACCCTGCCGTCCAGTTGCCGCCTTGGGACTGTAATCAAAGCAGCAGTGCTCTAAAACTCTCTAATCTTATTTAACAGGCTACACTAGATCAAAAATCCATTTTAGAGCAGCTTCACTTGCCAACCAAAACGATCTTCTTACATTCTGATGTCTAATCTGTGAATAGTAATTATTTTCCCATCTAATGCATCTTCCAGCTTCCTAATGTTGCTCTCTACTGAAACTGCTCTTCATATCAGTTGGGTCTTGTTGGGGTTCATAAGGAAATTCATAGAATTTCAGACTTGGGGGGACCTTGGGAGGGAAGCAATCTAATTCTACCTTCAGCTCGGTGCTAGAATATTACAATCATATTCCTAATGGAGTCTTCCCAGTCTGATTATCTGAACTGTGGGTAAATAGGAGGTCCTTTTTGTGTTGAGAGGCAGTGGATGGGCAGTGGTGGTGAGTAGCCTCCAGGCCTGTTGGGGGGTCATGATTGGGGTTGCTTTTGTCCTTGGGGAGCACCAGTTCATGCTGCTGCTGCCTGCCTGCCTGCCTGCCACCTTGCATATGGAAGATGAGAATGGACAGCCTGGAACCAGTTTTCCTTCCTGCATGTCTGTCTTCTGCTATAAGTGCTATAAGACCCTTTTTTTCTTTGATGGCTTTTGGGGAATGAGTTTTATTTGGCTACTTACCTCGATAGCTGTACTGTTTGGCTGTAAAAGTTGCTAACTCACCTCTGAGTCCTTGTGGAAAAAGAGACCAAAAAATGAGAAGGCTGAATGAAGAGGGAGGCTCTTCTGTGATCTGCCTCTTCCTCCTCTGCACCCTTGTGAACATCAGCTGCTGCCTGGTGCTGACCAGAAGAGCCACCACTGAACCCCAAGTCTGATCACTGGAACCACCTCCAGCAGCAGAAGCAGGAGTGAGCTGGCCCCACATGGGACCTTAGTGGCTGGCCAGAATTTGTGTCCACTGCCACTTTCTTCTGGTGAATTTCTGACAAGCTGCTTTGGGACCCACAGCACACCCACTGAAATGACTGAGCACAACTCATGCAGGTTCATTCATTTCAGTGGGTCTTCTCTAACTTGGATACTGTCCCCAGAGCTGTCGGGCCTTTATGGGCCTTGGTGGCCTACGGAGAGCTCCAAGGAGCCTTTCTGTGCCCTCTCCCCGAGCAAAGCCAGAGGAGGACCTGAACCAGCATGTGTGGACATGTCAAGGAAGCAGGTTCCGGCTCCAAGTGAAGAGAAGCTTCTTCATTCCAAGAGGCATTAGATGATGGGGGCAGGCTGCCTTCACTTGGGTGGCCACCTGTTAGGAATGTGGAAGTTGTAAGGGGGGTTGGCTAAATGACCCTCCCAAGGCCCCTTCCAACTCTGGGTTTCTGTCTGTTGGGCTGGCACCCCTTGAGCCCAATCCTTCTGGCATGTAGTCTGGGCACCAGCCCGCCTTCCAGGTCCCTAGGGGTATGCTCAGTTCCATTCTTGGCACACTGTGATGTGCGGCCATGTCTGGTGGCAGCTGATCCTGAGTGGCCTTTTTGCCAGCCTAGGCAATGCAGACTACCTGGAGCCAGGACAACGGCAGGCTTAGCAGAAGCTGTGCTAGGTGCATAGACTGTACGTTGGTGGGAGGGCTGGCCCGGCCGGGCTGCTTTCGTTTCAGGGTCACCAGTAAGCATGCGCAGGCAGTAATGACCATGAGCAGGATTGCAAGGTAGATCAGCAGCACAGAGAGAGGAAACTGAAGCGCGAGCCTTCTCAAGAGAACCGGGCAGGCAGATGTGTGCTTTGAGTCCACTTTGTAAACAAGAGTGGCGAGTGGATGCTTAAATACACAGACGCTGCTCTTAGCAGTGCTAAAGCCTCCAAGGTCAATGCGCCTGGCTCCCTCAAGGCCTCCCTGGGCTCTCGTTCTGCCCGTTCACTTGGGGTGGGCTTTCATTTCTGTGGGTAGAGCTTATCTGAAGGGGGAAGCTTCAGCTGGACCCTTCTGGAGGGCAGGTAAGGGCAGGGTGCTCTGGGCAAGGGTCATGCCACCTGCATGTTGGTCCATCTGGGGCAGAACGAAGGAGGTCAGACGTCAGAAGGTGCCTGTCTGCGGGAATCCAACTGCTGGCCCAGTTGGAGATGGCAGGGCTTGCTTGAACTGGACATCTTTTTTCTCCTTAACGTCATGCCCACCAAGGTGGTGGAGCTGATAACTTGTGAGGAGAAGATCACCTCCGGTGGCCCATCTTCACGTTGTAGTCCTGTGCCCCTTCCCTGGGCAGTGTGTTGTGGAATTAGCACTGGGGCAAGGTGCTCCTGCACTGGGCTGGTGGACGGTGGGCGGCTGTGTGATGTGTGAAAGGTTGGCAGAGGCCAAGGGGAAAAGGAGGGCTTTTCCTGTCAGCGGAGCCTCTTGATGTGTGAAGGTGGGTGCTTACCGGTGAAAGGCTGCTGGGGTCGGTGGGAGGGGGCGCTTGCCTGCAAGGGAGCCGGCCTGGTTTGGGATTCTCTGAGGAGAACTGCCATGGCCCTAAATGGGGTTACTCTGAAGATCAGCCCTTCTGGGTGGCTGTTAATGGCATTTTGTGGTGCCAAAACACCCCAAGTTGGAATGACTGGCAGAGCCTGTTTGCCAAGTGGTCAGAAGCAGTTCTTCTGATTCCTTTGTCCTCTGGGGAGACGACACTCCCCCCCCCCAAAAAAACCCCTCAGAGTTCTGTAGCCAGGGAGGCTTCTCTCCTCTTGGGTTGCCTTGCCTTCTGGGCTTCCATTTCTGGGGGTGGGGTGGGGGGAAGGGGCACTGAACCGAAGCCAGGTCTGTTCTGCCGCCTAGTCAAAGCAGGAGGGTTCACGCACCCCTCACTTTCAGCAAGCCCTGGGAGGCCATGTGCCATCTGGGCGAGGGTTCGGTGGGGGTGCCCCTCCTCTTTCTCCTCCCCCCCCTGCTCCACATGCCCCCAGCTACTTCTGCCTTTCTGCTACCCCAGGAAGTGACTGCAATAATTTTACCTCTTAATCTGGAGTTGCCTAGCCTCGAATGTCACTTTGAGTTGATTTGTTATGTTAATTACCTAAGAACTAATGAGCTTCCTAATTAGCTGATGTGCAAAATGGTGGGGGGAGGGGGGACTCCTCACCTGCAAGCCAGCCGACAGCCTGGCCACCTCAGCGCAGTCACTCTGGATTTTACCTATTTGGGGGGGGGGCACAAAGGTGGAAATGCAAAGGTAGACTCTCTTGGTAGGGAATATTAGCTGTAGCCTGCAAAGTTCTCATGGGTCTTCTTGACTGGTTTTTCAAGAGTCCTGTGAAGCCAGTGGCCCATTTTCCTGGTGGGAACTGTCTTAGCCCAGCAGGCTGAAAGCTTGCAGAGACTGCTGCTCTGTGTACTGGCCCCGACATGGACCCCCTCCCCCCCGGAGGACTCTTTAGCCTGATGGGCCTGGGGCAGGAGGGACCGCTGTTGGGCTGCTTGGCCCAGCAGCATTCTTGGCCCTCTGCCGACCCTAAAGCCCTGGCAGAGTCTGCTTCTGTGGAGGTGAGCAAGGCAGAGACCGGTCCAGATTTCTGCAGGCTAGCTTAGTGCCCCCCTCACCCAGCACAGCGGCTGACTCTGCAGCTTGTCCTTCTTGACCGTGGGCAGCCAGCCAGCCAGCCAACTGGGTGACTAAGAGAAGGGCCTGCCTGCCTTTCCTCCTTTACCTCCCCCAGCACACGCGGTGCTAGTTCCTGCTGAGGAAGTGGTTGAAGAGCCTCAGCGGGTTAATAGTAATTAGATCATTGGCCTCTTCTGCCTTTGAAAGAGCCCTTACTAAGTTGGCTCTAATCATTGTTTGTTTAGCTTGAACATAAAGCTCAGCCATGAGTTGGGAAGCGAGTCCCGGGATCTCTGACGCGTCTCCTCCTTCCTCTCCGGCTCTTTGCTAGCTTGTCCTGGGCGGTTGGCAGATCCCAGCTTGAGGTGGGGGATGATATGGAGCCCCCCTCCTCTGAGAGACAGGGTTTTGGTGACGGTGGCGGCGGCGGCAGCAGCGGCATCTTCCCAAGTGTCAGGCTGTGAACTTGAGCCCGGGGCCTTCAGAGAGGAATCGGGACAGTGGGCCATTGTGTTCGTGGGAAGGGGCTTGTTCTGTGGCATGTGTGACCCCTCCCCCACACACTGTCCATGGGCCTAAGCAGCTCAGGAGGCCCTTGGATCACTCTCTGCCTCACAAACGGCCTGCTGGTGGTGGCAGATGGAGGGAACTCTGGGGTGCAGATCCATTGCAGCCCAAGTGATTCATCGTGTGTGGTGGCCGAGGTCTGGTTTCTGCAGAGGAAAGTTCATATCAAAGAAGAGAGGAGGAGAGGGGTGGCCTGGGAGCTGCAGCCTTGGTCAGGTCAGCAGCTAGAGGGGTGGACCTGTTGAGTACCTGGATGGGGCACCCCACAGTGAGTGCCCCCCCCCTCACGGCTACTTTGAGCTTTCTCAAGGAAGAGCAAGGCCTAATCTAATTGGTCTTGGAATATCTTCAGCTGGGTGGCCAAGCCCTGGCAAGGATGGTGTTAGGCACAGGCTGGGCTAGAGTAGCCTCATGCTAGGACAGCCAACGTGGTGCCCCACATCATCCTTGACCATTGCTTGCACCAGCTGAGGCTGCTGGAAGCTGGAGTCCAGGAACATCTGCAGGGTACTGTTCTGGCTATCCCAGCCTTTAAGGTTTTTGCCGCTGAATAGCCAAAGGGGCTGAAGAGAGAGCCTTCACCTTGCTTGGCAACTGGTGCTAGGCCCTGCCATTTTTGCGTGACGCTGGGGAAGCCCAGCAACCTCAGGACCTCTTGCTGTTGCCTGATGGATGGATTTAGATATTCTTCTGGTGGCACTGCTCTAGTGGTTCCGATCCTACTTGGGTGGTCGCACTCAGAGGGTGGTGTGTGGGGAGTATTGTTCAGCCCCATGGAGCCTTCAGTGTGGGGTTCCTCAGTGTTCAATTTTATTCTCCATGCTATTCAACATCTACATGAAACCGCTGAGTGGAGTCGTCCAGAGTTTTGGAGTTCGTTGCCAGCAATATGTGGCTGACACACAGCTCTGAGTCTCCTTTACATCTGCAGGTGAGGCAGCGGATGTGCTAGACAGATGTCCTGCCTTGGTAATGGAGTGGATGAGAGCCAATAAACTGGAGCTCAGTCCAGCCAAGGCTGAGGCGCTGTTAGTGGGTGGTTCCCTAGACTGGATGGGTGGGGTGTGGCCAGTTCTGGATGGGGCTACGCTCGCTCTGAAGGGGCAGGTGCGTAGCCTGGGAATGCCTCAGTGGTGAGGAGTACCTTCCGTTGGCTTCGGCATGTGGCCCAGCTGTGACCCTTTCTGGACTGAGATAGCCTGACTTCTGATAACCTCTAGGTTAGATTACTGCAATGCATTATATGTGGGGCTGCCTTCGAACACTGTTCAGAAACTGCAGCTAGTACAAAATTCAGCAGCCAGATAGCTCACCAGAGCAAGATAGTGAGAGCACAAAACATCAGTTCTGGCACAACTGAGCTGGCTACAAATTAGTTTCCGGGCTCAGTTCAAAGTGCTGCTTTTGATCTCTAATGCCTTTTACAGCGCAGGACCCCAATACCGATCTCAAGGACTGCCTGTCCCCATATGAACTAACCCAGACGCTGGATTTAGCATCAGCACCCCTTCTTTGTGTGCTCCCCCCGAGGGAGGTGTGGAGGATGGTGACATGAGAACGGACTTTCTCACTGATGGCCCCCGCTTATGGAATGCTGTGCCCAAAGAGGAATGCCTAATGCCATCATTATCCATTTTTAGGAACCAGGGAAAAAACATTTCCTCTTCTCCCATGTATTTGGCTCTTAATTTTTTTAATAGATTGTTTCCCACATTGCACATAATACATAAAATTGCATTACAATAATCAAATGAAAACAGCTCTTAATTTTTTATAGGGTTTTTGACGTTCTAGGGGGTGGGTTGTTCCACCGTGCCATCAATGTATTGTTTTTAATTTTTTCTCTTAGTTTTATATTGGTTTTAATGTTTTTATTGTATGTCACTTTGGTTTCATTTTTATGAAGAAAAGTGACTAATAAATTTTATAAATAAATAGATAAATAGAAACATAGAATAGTAGAGTTGGAAGGGGCCTCTAAGGCCATTGAGTCCAACCCCTTGCAGGAATCTAAATTAAAGCAAACCCGACAGGTGGCTGTCCAGCTGCCTCTTGAATGCCTCCAGTGTTGGGGAGCCCACCATCTCCCTAGGTCATTGGTTCCACTGTCATACCACTCTAACAGTCAGGAAGCTTTTCCTGATGTCCAGTCGAAATCTGGCTTCCTGCAGCTTGAGCCCATTATTCCGTGTCCTGCACTCTGGGACGATCGAGAAGACATCCCAGCCCTCCTCTGTGTGGCAAGTAGTAGCATAGCGTAGTAGTAGTAGTAGCATAGTACTATGCAAGAGTGCTAGCATATCTCCCCTCAATCTTCTCATGATAACATGTCTCCCCTCAGTTTTACAATGAACTGTCAAATCTGTTGAAAGCCTCACTGGGTAGAAATGGTATTCCAAAGCCCTGGGGGCCACAACTGAAAAAGCCCAGTTCATGTCTCTTCATCATACCTCCCCTCAGTCATCTCTTCTCAAGGCTAAACGTGCCCAGTTCTTTCAGTCTCTCCTCATAGGGCTTTGTTTCCAGTCCCCTGATCATCCTTGTTGCCCTCCTCTGAACCTGTTCCACTTTGTCTGCATCCTTCTTAGAGTGTGGTGTCCATAACTGGATGCAGTACTCAAGATGAGGCCTAACCATTGCCGAATAGAGGGGAACTAATACGTCACGTGATTTGGAAACTATACTTCTGTTAATGCAGCCTAAAATAACATTTGGCTTTTTTTGCAGCTACATCATATTGTTGGCTCATATTCAGCTTGTGATCAACAACAGCTCTAAGATCCTTCTCATATGTAATATTGCTGAGCCAAGTATCCCTGATCTTATAACTGTGCACTTGGTTTCTTTTGTAGGTGTAGAACTTCACACTTATCCCTGTTCAATTTCATTCTGTTGTTTTCAACCCAATGCTCCAGCCTATCAAGATCCCTTTGAATTTTGTTTCTGTCTTCAAGGGAATTAGCTATCCCTCCCAATTTTGTATCATCTGCAAATTTGATAAGCATTCATTACACCTCCTCATCCAAGTCAAAAATAAAAAGTCATCTGGCGCTTGTGGCAGTGGATGGAGGACCATGTGGTGTTGCTGCCCTTGGCTGTCAGGTGGGGTCTGTATTGTATCATGGAGGGGAGGGGCTGCCCCTTGGTGTCTGCTTGTGGCTGGCTCCATGGGTAGCCTCTGAACTCCATGTTCTACACAGCAAGCTCCTTCCTGGATATTCTCCAGGGCTGCATCTTCCTGACTGCTGGCTCAGAAATGGTAGATTTCTATTGATTGCTAGCCTGATTACTTGGATTCCCGAAGAGCTTTGCTTTCAGCCCCCTCCCCACCAAAGCATGCACAATTGATATTCCTCATAATGAAAAAACATTTTACATGCGCTCTCTTCCCTGCTTCTGTCTGAATAAAGCTCATTTTGCTAAAGTGGGCAGTTTTCCTTCTCCCAGCCATGCTATAGAGAGTGAGTGAGGGGTGCAAAGGGTGGGGGGTGAGGTTCTCTCTGCCAGGCTGCACCCCACGTGTGCTTTGAGGGGAAGCCATCCATGAGGTCTCCCAGGCTGTTAGAGGAACAACTGCACTCCCCCCCCCTTTGTCCCTGAATGACTTCCTGCCTTCCTTCAAGCTTTATTACTGATGAGCAATTTGCTCCCTGAGGGACGGGGGCTTCCGGAATTGCCATGTCTGTGGTCCAGTAGCATCGCGCCGCATGTGGGCAGGCATGATGAGAGTTCTCCAGGCCTTCTGAGGCTCTCCAGCCCCAGACTGGGCGTGGGGCTTGGTTGCCTTGTAGCAGATGGAGGGGTCTGCACAACATTCTACGTCTATTCTGCCCCCCCAGATGTTGAGCTGTTGCTTCTCCTGTACTTCCAGTCACCAGCACGTACATGACCAGGATGGGTGATGATGGTGGAAAGGACGTCTTCCCCCCGCTCTTTGGATGATGATAATGTATTCAAGAAAGCTGATTCACACGGAGGAAGCCATTGTGAGTTTGTGCTTTGGCACTCCCTGCTAATTCAGCACTGTTGGAGAGTACTTGAACCAAGTCACCAGCTGTGCCTCTCTTCCCTGGCCAAGAGGCTTCTTTTCGACACCCCTCCCTCTCCTCTGTCCCACCCTCAACATTTTCTTCAATATGTGAGGACTCAGGCTGTAGACCTGAGGGAAGAGCTGCCACTGACAGATAACTTTATTTCAAATAAATGAAGCATAAACAGAAAATAAAAGACTTGGGCTAAGCTACAGCAGGGGTTGTGAAGAGACCAGCATGTGTGGTGCTGGGCCCCAAAGGAGCTGGCTTCTGATCTCCAGTGCCAGGCAGCACAGGCGAACTTGGCCGGAGCATTTTCTGCTCAGGGAGACAAGAGGCCAAAGGCTTGGTTGAGAGGGTCAGTCAGCAAATGGAACCAGGAAGAAAATGAAAGAGAGAGAGAGTGAGAGAAAGAGAGAGAGAGAGAGCCAACTTGAGAGTCAGCCCCTTTCTGAGAGACCTGGAAAGGCCGGCAGGGTGAGGGGCCAAGTGGCTAGATGGCTGGCCAGCCTCAGGCTCCCTTCTTCAGGATGTTCTAGGCATAAGAAGAAGCTTCTTTCTAAACCAGGTCAGAGAGTTTTCTCCCTCAAGCCCAGTTGCCGCCTAGGACTAGCTTTCCAGGGTCAGAGGCCGAGGAGGGCCTTTCCTGTCAGCTACTGCCTATCATTTTTATGTTTATTTTCTCTCGTTCTTTTTTAAAGCTGGAGATGCTGCCAGGGATTGGGAACCTGGGACCTTCTGCAGGCAAAGCATACTGGGCATATTTAGCCTGGAGAAGAGAAGACTGAGGAGAGATACAATAGCACTCTGTTGTCACACAGAGGAGGGCTGAGATCTCTTCTCAATCGTCCCAGAGTGCAGGACACGGAATAATGGGCTCAAGTTGCAGGAAGCCAGATTTCGACTGGACATCAGGAAAAACATCCTCACTGTTAGAGCGGTACGACAGTGGGACCACTGACCTCGGGAGGTGGTGGGCTCTCCAACTCTGGAGGCCTTCAGGAGGCAGCTGGACAGCCTCCTGCCGGGTGGATTCTTTCATTGAGCAGGGGCTTCGACTTGATGGCCTTATGGGCCCCTTCCATTTTTACTATTCCATGATTTTGCCACTGAGTTACGGTTTTTCCTTTCAGGCCAACGTATGTAGGATGTTTAAAATTTCCAAGGTCTGCTGGGAGCTTAACTTCCTCCAAAATCTCACTTACTACAAGTCAAGCGTGCCTTGGGCATCGGCCCTTCAAGGGCACCGTCTGTGAGGGGACGGTCTCATTCAGCCTGTATGTTCAAATGAAGCCTCTCCTCCTGTGTCCCCTTCCCTTTGGCTACCAAGTTGGGGAAATAATTCAGAGTTGGCATCTCCATGGACGGCACCTTTTAATCCTTTTAACATTTTGATCAAAGATGTGAGGAGACATCAGGAAGAAGAGACATCCTGTTGTTTTATTATTGTTAACACTCAGGAAGAGGAATAAAGGGTGGACTAGAAGGTACTGAACCTTAAGTATCCTTGCTCCAAGGAGGCCTCACAAAGTGTTCAGTATAAGGCTTGTGCATTGTACGCTCTTCTGAACCCTCCCTGTCTCTCCTCCCTCCTCCCTGCTCATCCCTTGTTGGTGTGCGGTTCCCTGACCACCACTGGCTCACCCACCAGCCGCATTCTCAGACGTACGGAGATAGAAGAGGCTTCTGTTGTCCCTTCTTCTGGCTCTCTCAGAATGCATGGGTTCCCAAGGGCCCCTTTTGATATTCAAGAATGAAGGGTGCCCACCAGAGCACGAACGAGGCCTTCTTGGGGCCTGAACCCCTTTTTTTCTGAATCAGTCTTTTCTCCCCCCCCCACTTCTCATCCTCCCAGCCCCTCAAACACCTCTCCCTCTGTCTTGAATTTCTTTCCATTTGTGGCAATCTTTAATCTGTTTTGCACCCTAAAACCTGCTCCCAAATTTCCCCAGGAACCCACTTGCTTGTGCAATCAGTGCCCCCAAAACATCTAGTTTGGAGTTCACTCGTGTCCATCTTCCCATGCCTTCCTCTCGCCCATACTGGGCTAACATACTTGACTGCCAGGAGAACCCCCACAACACATGCTTTACCTTTCTCTTCTGAAGCTGCTTTGCCTATATTGGCTAGGAGTTGTAAAGCTGGTGGCATTTTTAACTCTGTAAGTGCCAGTATTCATTTAGACACCTCTTACTTTGACTGTTTCAATCCTGAGAAATGGTTCTTATTGTTCCTTTGGAAATCCTTGACTCGGTTTTCATTATTCCTCTAAATAAAGTGCCCATTCCCAGTGGTGCTTATTGGTTCAACGTCTAAAGTTCCCATACACATCTTCAAGTGAGCATGCAAATGCTTGAATCATGCATGTCAACCTGCACATGTGGTAAAAAATCTCTTACACAGTGGGTTGTGTGTAACCCTAGTTTCCTGTCTCCTCAGCCCGACACCAGGTGCAGGCCCTCACAGAGTGGTTTCCTGGTGACAGAGATGGAAGTTATGTAGACCACAGCAAGTGCTCCCCCCTGCGCCGATGTTGCACTGAGTATCCAGGTGGGCAAAGCTGGGTCAGATCAACTGCCTACTCACCCACCCAGGTCTCGGTAATGGACGCCAAATCGGCATAGTGTGGTCTTATTATGCACTGATCTGGTGTTAAACAACAGCAACTACACTGGGTTGGGTTTGCACTTTACCCCTCCTCCCTACCACTGGGTTTTGAAGCATAGCCAGTGTTAAAGATTTGCAGAGTCAAGGTTGTAATTGAAACAAATCAGAAGGATACACAATATTATCTTTGTATAGAAAATAGTATTATTGAATGGGGTTGATTGTATAATTAGGGTCAGTTGTTTTTGTAATATGATGCGTGGATTAACTGAATTTTCTCCTTGATGGTGTATTTATTTATTTATTAGATTTATATCCCGCCCTTTCTCCCAGTAGGAGCCCAGGGCGGCAATGTAGTTGGAATGTGTTCATAATTATGTGCATAGGTATGTGTATATAAATTTAAAGAAAGAGGCATCTGGGCATAAAGGAAAATGCACTGCAGCCAGGTAACAGAAAATAATATGGATTATGGATGGTGTGAGGATAGTTATCTACCTTGCTGTTTCTTGTCCTGTCTGAAGATCTGGCCTCTTTCTAATTTCCTCCTGCACACCTAGTTTTCTAATAAAAATCCTAAATTTCCTAGCATTTTGGAATAAAGTTCATATTTACCCTGGACGTGCTGTGGACCAGGATCTTGTTGTCTCCAGCCAAGTGAAAGTGCATGAAGGAGAGGAGTGAGTGTGTGTGTGCATGTGAACACAAGAAGAGACTGCTGGATCAGGCCAATGGCCCATCTAGTCTGTTCTCATAGAGGCTGACCTGAGTACAAGAGCAGCACCCCCCCACACTTCTCGGCGGGTTCCGGTAACTGGTATTCAGAAGCATACTGTCTCTGACTGTGGAGGCAGAGCATCGTCATTGCCTTCATTCATAGTGCAGGACACGGAATAATGGGCTCAAGTTGCAGGAAGCCAGATTTCAGCTGAACATCAGGAAAAACTTTCCAATGGTTAGAGCGGTACAACAATGGGACCAATGACCTCGGGAGGTGGTGAGCTCTCCAACACTGGAGGCATTCAGGGGGGTTCCCTGGACAGCCAAATCCCAGCAGCCCCCACAGACAGCCTGGCCAATGGTCGGGGGGATGATGGGAGTTCAGAGGAGGGCAATGAGGATGATCAGGGGACTGCAGACAAAGCCCTATGAGGAGAGACTGAAAGAACTGGGCATGTTGAGCCTGGAGAAGAGAAGACTGAGGGGAGATATGAGAGCAAGTACATGAAAGGTTGTCACACAGAGGGCCGGGATCTCTTCTCGATCGTCCCAGAGTGCAGGACACAGAATAATGGGCTCAAGTTGCAGGAAGCCAGATTTCGACTGGACATCAGGAAAAACTTCCTAACTGTTAGAGCGGTATGACAATGGAGCCCATGACCTCGGGAGGTGGTGGCCTCTCCGCAACACTGGAGGCATTCAAGAGGCAGCTGGACATGCAGCTGTCAGGGATCCTTTAAGTTGGATTCCTGCATTGAGCAGGGGGTTGGACTGGATGGTCTTAGAGTCCCCTTCCAACTCCACTGGTCTAGGTTTCTATGATTCTATTCGGTTTGCTTTTTTCTTTAGGTGGCCTAAGTTCTAAGCAGCTTGCAAAGAGTGGGGCATCTTTCTCACTCTCCTCCTTTTGGTCCATCGTGGTTGCTCTGGTGTTTGGCGGCTTCTGTAGCCAAGAAGGACCCAGACAAACAGCAGCGGCAGCCACGGCCATGTTTGGCTAGTGTGTGTGTGTGTGTGTGTGGCTTTCAGTAGATAGGAGGAGACTGCCAGGGAGACCTGTGCTCCAGTGTCTCTTGGCAGGAACTGCCCACTTCCCACTAGTATCCCTCACCCTAAAGCAAGACAGGTGGTACAGCTCCCCCACACACCTCTTGCTGACCAGGCCAGGAGGAAATCAACCTCGGTCAGCACCTCCAGATGGCAAGCCTGACCCTTGGGGGGGGCATGTAATGCAACACCATTCAGAGCAGACGGCACCACTTCCCTGGCCTTTGAGCTTCTTGCCAACTGCACCTCCAAGTTAGAATCGCAGAGTTGCAAGTACTTCATCTAGTTCTGGTCAGTGCAGGAAATCTTCTTTCTTGGCTCCTTATTGAGGGCTAGCATATTGGGAGAGAATTTGCACTGTTGGAATGGAGAGAGGAGGGAGGGGGAGGGAGAAGAGTTGCTCTCCTTCCTTCTCTCCTGCGTAAAAGGTGTCATAACTTTTGGCACTGAAAGCAGTTGAAAGAAAGTGTGACAAAACAGCCCAGAGTTTGATAGTGCTAGAATTTAGTTAGCATCCTTGCTATTATATTGATTTTTTAAATGTTTATTTGCAGCACCTCAAAACAAACATCCAGGTTCTTGAACGGCTTCCCAGAAAGCTGCCTTGTGTGCTGCCCCTTGATATGAAACAACATTTTTACTGGCTGGCAAAATGGTATTTAATGATGGCTGACAGGGAAGTGTTTAAAAGCAGTATGTATTGGACACTTAAACGTTTCTATTATCTGTCTCCTGGCACAGATCATTGAGTTTTGCCATGTTCAGAGGACTACAAACACTTACTTTTTAGAAACATCCTGAACAACTGTTGCGTCCCCCGACGTCTCTTTGTACTGCACCTTGCATGCCTTCCAGGCACGGACACGTTAATTGAACTTGGCGAGCTCACTCTTTGCAGCTCTTATGAGATAAATACTTGAGCTGGAACTGAGGGAAGAGGACGGGGTTTACGCAGCAATCTGGCTGCGAGGGCTAAAAAAGGTGATTTATTGTGACTGAGTGTGTGGCACTTCTGCCCGCCTGACCCCTGTGCATTCCTGTATCTCATAAAGTTCCTCTGGCACCTCTTGCAGAGTCGGTTGTTAGCTAGCTGCTGAAAGCTGGTTAGGGGTGAGGAAGGCTTGTTTGCAGAAGAGGCTGCCTAGCGTTTGAGAAGGGGGCCTGGGCCAGTGCACCTTTCCTTCCAAGATGAAAGGGGAGGGTGCCCTTAAAGCTTCCTTCAAAAAATGGTTGTCCAAATGAGGAGACTAAAAAGGAATGCCATCTCTGGCAAAAGAAATGCAAGAAGACAATAAGGGGTGCTAAAAAGGAATTTGAGGAGCACTTTGCTAAAAACATAAAAACCAACAACACCAAAATCCTTTAAATATATTAGCCTAGGGAAATGGTTGGACCCTTGGATGACAAGGGAGTCAAAGGTGTGCTAAAGCAGGAAAAGGAGATTGCATAGCCAGGATAGCTGTGCTGCGGAGGCAGTATGCCTCCAAATATCAGTTGCTGGAAACTGTAGGAGGGGAGAGTGCTCTTTGCACTCAGATCCTGCTTATGGGCTTCCCATGGGCAACTGGTTGGCCACTGTGAGAACAGGATGCAGGACTAGATGGGCCACTGGCCTGATCCAGCAGGCTCTTCTAATGTTCTTAAAGGAACCTGAGAGGTGACAAGAGCCAGCTTCCCTTCAGGGTTGGGTAGCAGTGGCAACTTTGAGCCATGACACACTTACATAACAACCTCTCTCCCTCCTCCAGAACCTGCAACTTCCAGGAGTTTCTCTGCCTCATGGGAGTTAGGAAGGGACAGGGAGGGCCTTTACTGTAGGGGAACCCCCCTCGAATTGCAGCAAGCCCCCTCCTTCACTGGAGGCAATTTCAGCATTTCCTGAAAACCCGTATATTTTCAGAGGATTTTGCTGGCCACTAATAGCTCTTGGTTTCTTTTGAACTTCTTTGTTATTGAGCTGGTGGCTGCAATTTTTGTTCTGAGTTGTAATTTTATTGTAATTCTTTTTTTTTGGTCAACTGCCTTGTTGTTGTACTTGAAAGGCAGTATAAAAACATTTGAATAAATGGAAAGAGGGGAGTGGGTAAGATCTCAGTCTTCTGTGTGTCCTGGAAGTGGAGTTGAGCCATGGAGTGCCCCTTTGGTTGTGATGGTGAGCTGGGCTGGCCCTTTTATTGCCAGGTTGAGGGTGGGTGGGTGAAGGGGCCCATCACCTCTCAGTGGTGAAGCATTTGCAAACAATGGGGTGAGAAGGAGTTCATGGGGGTGCACTGGCACCCATGCCCTGAGGAATGGGCCCAGATAAGGAAATGAGAAGAAAGGCTGTCAATTTCTGTGCACAGCGCATTGATGATACCAGTCCAGCTCAGCAAAGAAGTCCTTCCCTCCCTCAAACGATTGCTAGCCTTAAGATGAATGGATGGGGAGGGGCCCAAGCCATAGGGCAGGGGGGCATTCCTTCTCCTGTGCTGCTTACAAAAAGGCCTCAGATAGGTAGGGCTAGGCGAGTAGGGCACAGAGGGGGAGCATGGATTACAGGTGGACATAGTGTTGTTCATTCGATGACTTTCCATGGGCTTCAACAAGTGGGGCTGGCTGCTGTCAGAGGCAGGATACAGGGGCTCTTGGTCTCAGCCAGTAAGCTGTTTGTAGGTGGAGTGTGTTGGGTCACTGCTTTAAGTAGCTGGGGTTCTTGGCCAAGCTGTGGATTCCTGGGCTCCTGATGTGGCCTTGATCGGCCTCTGGCTTGCAGGGAAGGGGGCAGGCCAGTTTCTTCTGGATTCATCAGGTGTCTGTGTGGCACTGAGTGGACCATTAAACGTGGGCAAGGAGGTGGACAAGCCCAGCCTCTTGAGAACCAGGTGAGACTCATGGCCTTGGGGTTAGGCTCCTTAACTTCGAGGCCAGGGATTTGGAGGAGGAGAGGAGATTTCCTTCAGGGCCAGCCTCAGATGTGCCCACTAACTCAGAAGTGCTAGCACACAAGAACCACAACGTGCCAAGACCTCTCCAGCCCCAAAGGATTGTCCAGGGCAGAAGCCTTAGTGGAACCACCGGCTCTCCCGGCTTTGCCAAGCCAACGACTACCAAAGCAGACTGGGCCCCTTTGAATGAAGAGGCTCCTCTCACTGAAGGCTGAGCTAGCTATTCAGACAGAAGGGCAACTTTTATTTAAAGCCTGGCCTGAGGCTGACTGCTGCTGAAACAACAGTCTGAGCTCTGTGTGGAGCTATCTGAGGTGCCACTGATTCCTGTAACCCGTGCCATGCCTTGCCTTGCCTAGTGGGATCACTGGCACTGCTGAAGCTGTTGGTTGAAACCGGATAGAGGCGGGATGGCTCACAGGTGGGCAAGGTCAACAGCAGGTTGGGTTGGCCAGGTTTGCTGGTGCTCTGCTTACTCCACAAGGTTTTCTGGGATGATGGATGGATCCACAGGTTGGCTTGTGAAAGGCAAAATGTGCCTTTTCCACTTTGCAGGGTGGAGATCTGTTCTGCCATCTCCAGGGAAGGATAATTTAGTTGGTTTTTCAGCGTGGCCTACAATATCTCTTGGATTTGGGAGAAAAAATATGGGCTGCTTGTGTGATTTAAGCCTTGGAGCTTTGTGTCTCGCAAGCCAAGGAGATATGTCCAAGGGGAAGTCTTGATGCCTTGCAACAGCATAACTCAGATTTGTTCAGATACGCTTTATATTTATTGCTGGCTTTGTTCGACACAGGCTCTGCCGTCCAGCTGTAAATACTTCTGGCACCAGCTAAATCATAGCAGCGCTTCCATCCTCCCAATTTGCCTTCTGCTGCCCGGTCTGTCCAAGGCAGAGGGGAGAGGCCCCCCTCCATCCTCAGCAGCTCCTTCCAAGCCCAGCTCTGCCAGGCCTGGGCATGCAGTTTAGTGGGAAGACATTCCCTTTGACCTGACTGGAAACCCAAATCGCCTCCACACCCGAGTGGAAGGACTTTAGATTATTGCTAGAAAGCTTGGCTGGGCATCTTCCTATGGCCAGCTGGCCCAGATCTCGTTCCAGAGGGCACCGGTGCCCACCCTAGGATCGAGTTCCTGAATGCCCACTACGTTCTTGCTGCTGCTGCTGCCACCAGTGCCCCTTTGGGAAACCAGAGTCCCTCTGAATGCAGTGCAGCAGCCCCCCTCCCCCCCACTTGCAGAGGTCTGAACTGGGGTAGCAGGGATAAAGGGAGACGTTTTGTTTTTCTTCCCCTGCCTGTCTGCCTGTTCAGTGTCTGTGGTGCCGCTGCTGCCTGCCCTCGTTCCTTCTGCCGTGCTTGTCCCGTGGGGGTCCAGGAGGCAGCCTGGAGGTCTCCCTCGGGAAGCAGCTTCCCACAGCGGCCTCCCTGCCTGCCTCTGCGGAGGCAGCCAGGCTCCTGCCCCCATTTTCTCTCTCCACCGGCCAGGGTCCTGGCTGTCGATGTGTGTGAGAGGCAGCAGGGCCGCCTGTGCTCCCGACTGGCAGGCTCGGCCGGGAGGTCTTGCCTTTGGCCTCTGCATCCGGAAGTGGGGGGATGGAGTCACCTTGGCTCCTGCGGTGGAACTCGCTGGCAGATCTCCCTGATGCGCTTCCCTCGCCAGGGTTCAGGAGGGGGCTAAGTGGGGGGGAGGCACAAGAAGGCTGCTCCGGGGCGTGCAGTTTGGTTCTTGACTGCAAGCAGTGCTGCGAGCAGCAGAAGCACGTGCCCCCCTTTTGCCCTCCTGACAATAAACCGGCTCAGCCGCCCTCTTGTCCAGTGTGTGCTTTCGTCTCTCCCCCACACACAGACTTTCCTTCTGCACGAGCCACTGCAGCCCATCCTGGGGTGGGCTTTGCTTTGGCCAGTCTGCATGGTCTTGTGGCTGCTTGGCCAGCCCAGGCGTAGGGTCCTCTTGTGGGCAACAGAAGAAGAAGATGCAAATTGCCACAGATGAGTGCCTGAGGTGCCGGGTGACCTCCCTTCTGGGCCAGCGCTTGCTGACAGGCACAGGATGCTCTGTCAGAGAGGAGGACGGGGTGGGGGTGAAGATGGCGCTCAGGGTTAGCACCTCCTTTTTTACTGCCGAGAGGACAGGAAGTCTTGGAAATTGGCTCTTTTAAAGAACACAGCAGTCATGTATGCGTCTGGGGGCTTGGGGTGGACCCCGATTGCTGCGTCAGCGGATGCGGTTGGGTGGAGCAAAGCGAGGCAGCTGTTGGGTGTTTGCTTCCAGGGCAAATCCTCATTTGATTGTTTTGTTTCATTTATTGCTTATATCCCATTTTTCCTTCCTGAGGGAAGCCAACGTGGCAAATGGCAAAAACCTCAATTAACACAAGTACCAGAATAATCTATATAACAAAACAGAGTGAGCACCGAAGCCACATTCGTGTCAAGAGAATAATACAGTAAATCTGTTGAACCCGTTAGAATTAATTCCATCACCAGGTTGGGCCCCTCTGGGCCTTGATGCCCTCATACTTAGCTTTATTGGGACAGTGATGGGAGATGGCTCTCCGTCAGATAATGATCCTGGCAGGCCATTGGGAGCCCCTCTGAATACTCCTCCAACCACCTTCCCAAAGCTTCTGCACCCTCCTGTGCTTGTAAGATGGGACTTGAGCCGGGGAGGAGGACTGTCACTGGGGCAAGGATAGGCCCCTGTGCAGACCGGGGCGGGAGAACTCTGGCCCTGTCGATGTTGCTGGACTCCAGCCCCAGCAGCCAGCCTGGCCAACGGCCAGGGATGGTGTTGGAAGCTGTAGCACAGCAATGTCTGCAGGGTGAGCGCAAGTTCTTCCCCACCTCTTCTCCAAATGTTCCTCTTCCTTGTCCTGGTTGGCCACTGTGAGGACAGGATGCTGTTGGGCCATTGGGGGAAGCACCAGGAATGGTGCACTGCAAGCAGCTCTGCCTCTGGCTTCTAGCTGTTCCCAGCCCCTGAGATCTTCTTGTTGCTGCTGCCGTTGCTACTCATTGCCCTGCTAGCTCTGTGCCTGCTCGGAGGCTGCAGTTTGGGTCATGGCTCAGGTGAGCCAGGCGGCTTACCTGCCTACAGAGAGGGATTGTGGATTGTAGACAGAGACACACTGCTTGGATTTCTTGGATGCCTGTGCAGGCTCTCCTTCCTGCCTCTCTGCCTGGTGCCCTGCTTTGCATTGCGGAGTGTGTGGCAAGGTGTCTGTGGCTGAAGAGTCATTGCTGTAGAGAGTGGCTGGCACCGCCTTACCCCTAGGACTTCAACCGGGCCACACGGCCGCCATTCGCAGGTGAGGTCTGGAGCATCACATCAGGCTGGTGGATTCTCTTAATATCTGTGATGAATCATGCTGAACATGATTTCTGGAAAGGTCTACACCTCCAGATTCAGAAAATAGGTGTCAATCCTGCAGCAGTTATAGGTGTTTTCTGTGTAACTAGAATTTTAACCATAGAGTACCCTAATTTGTTAAGATTTCTGTATGTGAAAATTTGTTAAAATTTTACATAGTGTTGGAGATGGCTTTTTTAAATCTGATGTATGTATGTCTGGTTACTTTGTCCTGAGCCTATCTGCTCTTCTTTGTGTGTTCATCTTCTGATCGGCATCACATTAATTATTACACTTCTTCTTCAGCTGGACGTTCACCATCCTTTCAACTTAGTGCCTGGTTTGCACATCATTGGTGCACTTGAGGCCCAATTTTTTCCAAGCAGACACAGTTTGGTAGCTCACCCCCTCCTCAGACATGCCTTGGTGCAACAGCAGGGCCTGCACATCAAGTACAGCTGCAGGTGCTGACAGACCTTTCAGCCAATGTGCCATGTAGGATTTGGGGTAGCCCCAAGCTTATTGTGGGCTGCACACCCCCACTTCTTTATTAATTTCTACATCCATCGGGTATTGGCATGGGGATGGCGCACTTGAGTATGCTGGGCACCCTAGAGTTGTGTGTATGATTTGAGGTGGGTCAAAGCTGAGTTAGGGGTGCACCTCCCCAGTCCCTTGGCCATTTTGGCTGCTTTTGGCATGGTGCCGGTCGGTTTGACGGTGTCTGGTGCCCTGCAAAGTATTAAGTCGGAAGCAGTGCTGTGGCAGCTCAGAGGACACTGCACTGGAGGGTGTGAATGGCTGGCCAACCACAGCGCTGTGAGTCTTGTATTGTGGAGCCTTAATCAGGGACCTTCACCCTGTTGTAGGGTAGCCCCCCTTGCCCTGCCATGGGTAGGATATGTATAAATTGTGATTTCACAGAAGACAGTTGGATTGCTGCAGGCATAGCCCCCAGCATCTGCCTCTTTGGGTGTAGACCTTGCGAAAAATCACATTCGACATCCTACCTAGTAAGAATTTTGGTCTTGGCTCATTGAACCTTTCATTGTGAGAGCTCAGTAGTTGTGAAACACTAGGTGGAAGACAATGGCCTGCCCCCACAGATGGGGCTCGTCCATCACGGCATATCCCTCTGCAGTGGCATGGGGGTCTTGGTGGTGTCACCTGCTCCCCAGACTTCACAGGGGCGGAAACCTGGTTCTAGTCCTACCTGGATGCCATGTAATACTCATGATGGGAGCCCCTCTCTGGGCCAGGAAAATGCAACTGACAGTGGGCTGGCTTGCATAGCATAGGAAACAGCTTACTTGGGGAGTGCGCTGATTGTCAATATAGGGAGAAGAACAAAGGGTGGTCTGAAAGGCGAACTTCTAAGATGTGGGGAATGGATTCCTCTGAGGGTCCTAGGACCTGAAAACAAGGAATGGTTGGGGTTTTGGTTTAGAGACACGGTTGAGAAAAGAGGAGAGACATGGTTATGTAGGGTGACCTCATAGACTAAGGTAGTGGGGTGGCGTCGGAGAGAGAAATCCGTATTTGGGGAAAACAGTCCCCCTGGTCGTTGCCTGGAGAAGGACCCTGTTGAGCCTCGGCTCTCCCTGAAGGAGAAGGGAGGGGAGAGGCATGAGTTTCAGGTGCCTCAGCTGCCAGAAGACGTGGAAGACCAAGGAGTTATTGAGTCTGCTCGGGGCCTTGGGGGTAGCAGTGAACTTGAACTCCAGAAAATTTCCACTGGTAGTGCGAGCTCTGTAGAGGAGAGTGTGCCGCCCCCAGTCGTTCCCAAGGGCCTGTCAGGGGACGCCCCAGAGGTTGTACCAGCTCCTCTCTTGCCATGCAGTTCCCAGGACACTTCCAGCGTGACGCCACCTCCTGACCTCGAGCCTGCAGCCCAAGAGCAGGTGTCTGCCGACGAGCCGTTAGAAACACGCCCCCCCCTCGCCTCGTGCCCACCACCGTGAGAAACGGACAGGGCAGAGACAGGACTTACGAAGGAGTCAGGGATTACGATAGAAAACATTCCCTACATAAGCTGGCCTCTCAAAGAGGCGAGTCGCTGAGTCAACTTCCTTCACGCGCCGCAGAGCATGTCTAGAGTGTAGTTAGGGGTTTCTAGTGAGTAAGGCAGGTTTCTATATGAAGCGCAATGTCTTAGATGTATCAATTACTCTAATAAAGCAAGATTTAATTGCACCCGCGTCTCCGTCTCGTGGTTCCAGCTGTGGACGGGACAGACCCGGGGCTCCAGGTGGTGGCTGAGGCAGCCACGAAGATGTGCTGCTCTGAAGCAAGAGGGTTGTTGGGTGTGTGTGGTGGCTTCCCTGTGGTCTTCTGTGCCCCACGTGGGTTCAAGGAGAGAAATGCAAGCTGGAGCAGGAGCGAGGAAGATGGCTGCTATGTTCTGGGTGGGGACAGCCCCTGTGTGTGTGCTTGTGCTGCTCCCCAGGGGCCCAGCTGGCCTAGGTCACCTCTGGTGCAGCTGCTGCTGTTGTGCCTTGTGCCAGCGTGTCCTTGTTCTGTTGGCAGCCCCTGCTGCAGCTGGAGGCTGATGTGCCTTTCTCTGGCTGGGGGCTCCTTGAATGTATGTCCCTGTAGCAAAGCCATCTTTGCTGAGCAGCTTGTTTTCCCATTGTTTGCACCCCAGGGCTCCTCTGGCACTCAGGCCCGTGAGGGACAGGGCCTTCCTATCGACCAGAGCTGCAGAACATTTGTAGGGAGCAAGGGACTGTGTGCTGTGTGGCTTCTGGACCCTGTGGGCCTTTAGGTGCTTTAGTTGCTGCTGTTGAAGTCCACCCTAGGAGCTTGAAAGGGCGTGTCTGTCCGATTGAAGGTGCAGTTGAGGAGAAGAACAGTTTCTGAAGAGGAAGCCCCTGTACACAGAAGGCTCCTGAAAAATGGCGGCTTAATCTTGTGCGAGAGCCTCTTCAAAATGGAGTCCAGCACTGTGTGGTCTCATCAAGGACTTCCAGATGCTGTGGAATTGGCTTTTAGCACTCAGTCATTCCTCTTCCCTATAATATTTTATTTTACTTTTTGTTGGAGAGCTGCTTAACTGTTGGCAAGTCACCAGCAAGCCTTTGGAGCCAGGCTGCTTGTGAAGTGAATTGGGAAGCTTTTTAGAAAATCACTTTGGTGGGCACAGCAAGGGGCTGAAATTTGGGGGGGCAGGCAGGTGCTCTCAGGACATACTTTGAGCTGCATGAAAGGCAAGTTAGAACTCTGCTGGTGTGGGGGAAAGGTGGTCTTGACTTCCCCCATCAGACTGTCCCCCAAAGGCCTGTGGCCTTTGTTGGGTGTGGCCAAAGCAAGGATACCAGCAGCTCAGGCTTACCTTGCCCCGCTCCACCCTGGGAAAGCAAGGGAGCCATTGATTTAAGTTTGCCAAGGGCGCTGTGGCGGCAGACTCCTGTCTGCATCAGGGAAGGACCTACCCTGGAACTCTGAAGCAGCCCTGGGAAGGGAAGGTTTGCTCAAGGCCAGGGAGCTGGAAGGAACTAAGGCCTTCACCAGAGAAATTTTAAATGTGGTAGATCTAGAACGAATGCAAGGGCACACGTTGGCAATCCAGAGAGGCAAACCAAACGTGCCAAAGACATTTGAAGAGAAAGACTCTGTACAAGTGTTTATACGCTAACACTAGAAGCCTCTGAGTCAAGATAGGAGAATGGAATGCTTGGTCTAGAGAAGAGCATTGATATAGTGAGCATAACGGAAACCTGGTGGAATGGAGAAAAGCAGTGGGACACTGTTATTGTTGGGCCTCAGCTCCTCCGTGGGGGCCAGGAAGGGGGAAGGCATGAGTTTCAGGGTCCCCAGCTGTCAGAAGGAGCGGTAGATCCAGGAGTTGTTGAGTCTCTGCAGGATAAGGGATGTGGGAGTGAGTTGGAGCCAGGGTCAGTTCCCACGGATGGCGCTCTCTGTGAAGAAGGGCGTGCCCCAGACCAAGACGAGGAGCCGTTGGAAGTTGCTCCAGAGGGCGCGCTCCCTCCCCCTCTGCCTAGCGGTTCTCGGGAGGCGTCAGGAGAGCAACCTCCCCCTGACATCAAGCCTGTTGCCGAGGCCCTTTCGGAAGAGCTGTTGGACCCCTCCCCCTGTCACCCAGTGCTGGTCGTTGTGAGAAACGGACGGGTGAGAAGCAGGACTTGAGAAGGAGTCAGAAATTAAGATCACGGACTTTCCCTACTTAAACCTGCGGCTCCAGGGGAGGAGCTGCTGAGTCAACTTTCTTTATATGTTGCAGAGCATGTGCAGAGTGCAGCTACGGAATTCTAGTGAGTTAGTTTAGTGCTCTCTATGAAACGTACTGCTTTTGATGTATCCGTTACTCTAATAAAACAAGAATTAATTACACCTGCGTCTCAGCCTTGTGGATCCCACTCTGAATGGGACAGTTATCCCTGGATATAAACTATGTTGAAAGGACAGGGAAAGATGTACAGGAAGTGGTGTCGCTCTATACGTGAAAGACGGCATTGAATGCAACCAGCTAGAAACTCCCAAAGAGGCAGACTCCTCCACAGAATCGTTGTGGGTGGTAATACCGGGTCCCAAGAGTATTTTAGTACTGGGCACATTCTATCATCCCACTAACCAAAATGTTGAGGGATAGGTGTAAGCAGTATGTTGATGATACCCAGCTCTATTTCTCTGTAACATCTGAATTGGGAGAGGCCGTGCAATCCCTGGACCAGTGCCTTGACTCTGTGGGGCGCTGAATGAGGACCAATAAACTGAGTCTGAATCCTAGCAAGATGGAGGTTGGTGGTTCCCGAGTTCAGATGGTCAGTTGCCTGCTTTGGACGGGGTCGTACTCCCTCTGCAAGAGCAGGTCCGTTCTCTGGGGGTGCTCCTGGATCCATCTTTGTCGCCAGAGGCCCAGGTGACCTCAGTGGCTAGGAGTGCCTTTTACCAGCTTTGGCTGCTAAGACAGCTGCGGCCGTTTCTGGACCAGGATAGCCTGACCACTGTTGTCCACGTACTGGTAACCTCCAGTCTGGATTACGTAATGCGCTCTATGTGGGGCTGCCCTTGAGGTTGGTCTGGAAGCTGCAGTTGGTGCAAAATGTGGCAGCACCACTGTTCACTGGGGCAGGGTATCGCCAACATGTTACTCTGCTGCTGAAAGAACTGCACTGGCTACCCATTAGATACTGGGCCAAGTTCAGGGTTTTGGCTTTGGTGTACAAAGGCCTACGCAGGTTGGGACCAGGATACCTGAAAGACCATCTTATCCCTTATATACCCAGTCGATCACTGTGCTCTGCAGGTGAGGGCCTCCTGCAGATACCATCTTATCAAGAGGTCTGTTCCACACAACACAGGAAGCGGACCTTTAGTGTTATGACACCAACACTTTGGAATTCCCTTCTCTTAAATATTAGACAGGTGCCATCTTTGTAATTTTTTTGGCCACTACTAACCCTAACCCTCTTCCAACAAGCCTTTTAAGTTGAGACCTTATTCCAGTCTGCATCTGTGCTTGAACTGCTTCTTCGGATGTTTTTAAAGATTTTTTTTTTAAAATTGATATTTTTAAGATGTTTTGTTTTTGAGATGTTTTTAGAGGGTTGTCTCTTGTTTGCCACCCTGGGCTTCTTCTGGGAGGAAGAGCAGTATAGAAATATAACAATAACAATAACAAAACAATAACAAAACAATAACAAAAACAATAACAATAACAATAACAATAACAAAACAATAACAAAAACAATAACAATAACAAAATAGGCAGCATGCTTGAACATAAGGCGCCTGAGGCTGGTAAAAGGACTGGATGGGTGGGGGTGTGTGTGTTTTCTGTTGCAGTGGAGAATCAACTTTTGCCACTAATTGGGGTGGGGCTCCAGCAGGTACAGTGGTCTTGATGAATTGGAAGAGGTGCTGAGGAAGGAAACGAAGAGAGTACGAGAACTAGCAGAGCTGAATGCAGAGCAGGACATAGAAAGGGGAGGGTGTAGAGGCATCGGATCAGGCTGCGAAGGAGCTCTGCCGGTGCAGCTGGCTGGCAGACTTGCCAAGATGCCCCAGACAAAAGCCAAGGAGAGAGCTCCTGGCATCGCGGGTGCCGGGTGGGCGAGTGAGTGAAGGGATTCCCAAGTCCAGCCAGGGACTGGACTGTCTCGCTTTCCTAGGACACCTTCTCTTCATTTCAGGGCGCACATGTTCCTTTCCTCCGGCTAGAACAAGGCCTTAAGAATGACATGCCAATTTTGAAACGGGGGGACATTAAAGGAGCGGGGGTGGGGGAGAGGTACATGAATTAAAAACATGAATCTGTATACATCATATACCTTATCCCAGTCTGAGTCTGTGCTGGAAGTGCTTTTTAAGATGTTTTGTTCTAATATGTTTTAGTTTGGTTTTAAGGTCTTTTAAAGTGCTTTTAGTGTCTTTGTTTGCCACCCTGGGCGGGTCATAACGTTATTATTTATTTATTAAACTTTTGTTAAGTGCAATGACTGCACAACTGGGGAAAGTGTTGGGGGGGTAGAGAGAGAGAGAGTCCTATTGGGCTTGACAGTTTTGGAATCCTCCTCCTTTGAGGGCAGGCTTCTTAGGGCTACTCCTGTCAAGTGCATCATGAGCCGCTTCAGGAGTTACCATAGGTTAGAGTCCACACGCTTGCTCTGAAGCGATACATTTCCTGCATTTGGCCCATTTGCCGTGAGTGGCCCGCTGCAGAGGTGGCTCCCTGCAGCCTCTTCCACATCCTCTCTTGGGCCTTCTGGCCTGACCAACGTGGTGGTTGTGCTGATCTCACTCCTTTGCTGTCTCTTCCCAGGACAAGAACCGGAAGCTCCGTCCCCTTTATGACATCCCCTACATGTTCGAGGCCCGAGAGTTTCTACGCAAGAAGCTGATTGGGAAGAAGGTAAGCCCGGTGGGTGGAGAGGTGGCTTTGCTGTGGGCCAGGAGTCTGGCTGGAGCCCGTTGGGGTCCCTTTCAAGGAGCCTGTTTGCCTTGCGCTTGTCTCTCCACCTGCGGCCTCTTCAGTGAGACTGTGTGGCCTTCGTCTGTTCCTCTGTGTTTTGATGGCTCAGTTTTCGACACTTGCAGAGGTCAGGTGGTGACTTTGCTTGCTGATGGCGAGGGGGACTCCTTTTCAAACACAGGTGCGATTATGGGCACACCCAGTCAGTCTCCGCTGCTGCTTGAGCCTAGAGATATAGCCCGGCGACATAGACCGTGTGGCTGTTGAGGCAGAGAGGCTGGAGGGGAGCTGCCTATGGTTTCTATATCTGAAGTGTGGACGATGTCCCTGGAGCCCCACAGCCATGGGATGCGACTGGAAGGGCCCCCTCCCTTCTGCTGCAAGAGGCAGGTGGTTGGTATCCACTGGGGAGGGAGGGGCCCCTTTGAGCAGGGGGTGGGGAGAGGGAGGAGAAGAAAGGAGTTTTTGTGGCTTCTGGGCGTTTCTTAGACCCACTCCGGTCTTTCCTCATTAGCAATCTGTGAGAAGACTATTAGTGATAAGTATTTCAGTGCCACAAGGTTTTTTGTGCAGCTGAGTGCACTGAGGAATCTGGCAAGCCTCTTTTTTCTGGGGTTTGCCTGGTCTGTCCTTGACATGAAGCTCATAATCTTCTCTGGCAGTCCAGCTTTCCTAGCTCATCTTGCTCAGTGGCAGAAACAAAACAGGCGTATCCTTGCATGCTCTACAGGGCCTGAATGTGCCCAGGAGGGCTCCAACTTGACCCCCAGGATCCTGACCCCGCATCACCACCCTGCCTCACCCAGCTCCCGCAGAGCAATTCGATGGATCCCAAGAGGGGGGGGCAGTGGTGGCGGCGGCGTGTGTGAAAGTGCCAGCCCAGTCCTTGCCCTCTCTCCCCATGGCCTGCCGTTACACTTGGACTGCTGGATCCGTCACGTGAGCAGCTGAGAGGCAGGGTGGAGAATTCAGCTTCCTGATGAGAACCTTGACTTGCTTCTTCCTCCTCCCCCTTTTAAAAAACTCAAGCTTCTAGCTCTGATGACCGCAAGCATACTTAGAAAGTCAGAGGGGCGACTAGCTGGCCTATTTCCTGGCCTATTTGAAGGGAGGGTCTTTCATGACGGAAAAGCTAATTCTCCCTACCCAGGACTAGTGAAGCAGCAGTATAAATTACGCAGACTGTAATCTGGATCACTGATATGGGTCAGCATGTCAGGATTGCTCGGGCACTGAATTTGTACACCCAACCCTCTTTGTGGAAATGGGCCATTGGCTATCCATTCCATGTTCACAAATTTTACGGCAAACCCTCTGCTGGTTTTCCCAGTGTGAGGAGGGAACTTGGTGACGTGGTGGTGTCCATCTCCAGGAGTGCTGCCACCACCTCATCCTCCTTCTTCAGAGGACGCCACTGGACTCTTTCCACCCTGCTCTTGTCGGGTGAGCGGCAGAGGCAACCCACTTGCAGGGTTCTTCACCCACATACAGATACCTTATTGCTCTGTCTGGGCAGGGAGGGAAGGAAATCTGCACAACAGTCTAGGGGGCCTGCCGAGGATCCCCTTTTCTCACCTGCCCTCTGGGGAAATGCCTTTCTTTTACTTTTTCTTTCTGCTGGGTGCCGAGGCCTCTGCCAGCTCCATTCCTCTCCAAAAGTAAAGCCCCTTTGGGGACTGATTGGTTGCTGTCCCCTTCTTGTTGTGGCTGCTTTCTTGCATTTTCTGCTGGTTGCTTGCCTGGCGCATGACGTCCAGGGCTGCATGGCTCTTGGTGGCAAAACCCAGATGCAGGCAGCTGAACGCTAAGTGGCTGTTTGTTTGTTTGTTTGGTTCACCTGACACCGCTGTTGGGTTCTGCTGGGGGTGGGTGGGAAGCGGCCCTCCGGCTTCGCCTTCAGGGCCTCAGAATAACCTTGGTGGGTCACGTGTCAGGGGGCTGGTACATAAGCGGGCTGCCACATGGCGCTTGCTGCGTGTTCTGATGGAAGCATCCTTGGGAGCCCTGCTTGCTCTCAATTGCCTTTGATGTTGCAGAACTTGCTTTATAAATATTTCCTTTGTCAGCACCATCTTTTTCACTTCAGATTAATTTGATGGAGTTAAGCGATGAAGAAGTTCTTTACGTTAATGATCAAAACAGGCCCTGGAGGTTGGGGCTGCCTCCTGATTGGGAGTGGCAGGCCGAACCAAGGCGACTCGTCCTTGCCTTTCCAGTGCTTGCTGCCTGTTGGGATCGATCTAGGCTGCCAGCTCTGCCGACTGTTCCCTCAGAGGGAGAGAGTGAATTAAACACCATTCCTGGGAGTGGGTCAGGTGGCATTTGAAGGCCATTTGTCTTCCAAAGGGCTGGTGGCTCAGATGGTGCCTGTGAGGTAGACTTTGCGGGCATGGCCCTGAAATCCTGAGGCCAGGCAGCCAAGCGGGCACATTGCTCCCCCCCCCACCCTCTCAGCAAGGGCTGACTATGAGCTCTCTGAGCTGGCCGTACCTGGAAGCAGCCTGGTCTTCCTGAAACAGGGTCTGTGTGGGGAGTAGGGGGCTCCTTTTCTGTTCTTGCAGCTTCCAGACTTCCCTCCCCTCCAAAACATCTGTATGTTTGTATTGCTTTGCTTGCTAGCTTAGACAAATTCATGGAGGACAGGGCTGTCAGTGGCTACTAGCCATGATGGCTGTGCTGTGCCACCCTAGTCAGAGGCAGCATGCTTCTGAAAACCAGTTGCTGGAAGCCTCAGGAGGGGAGAGTGTTCTTGCACTCGGGTCCTGCTTGCGGGCTTCCCCCAGGCACCTGGTTGGCCACTGTGAGAACAGGATGCTGGGCTAGATGGGCCACTAGCCTGATCCAGCAGGCTCTTCTTATGTCCTTATGTATGTGCGTTCATGCACTTGCATGCTTTCCTCTCAAAGACACCACCCCCTCTGCATTCAGAGAGAAACTCAGGTGATTCCTGAAGGTTCCTCTCCTCTGTTCTTTGTGAGAAATCTGACATTTCTGTCAACAGCCCAGAGACCCGCCAAAATTGCAGTTCTGTTTCTTTCATGATCGTGGGTGCCCTTCTGAGCCCGCCTAGTCAGGCTTCCTCTTCTCCACAGTGGCCAACCAGATACCTCGGAGAAACCCACAGGCAAAAAAAATCAAGGCAACAGTGTTCTCCTGTTGCTCCTCACCAGTGACTGGTGTTCAGAGGTATACTGTCCCTGGACCTGGAAGTTCCATGTAGTTGTTATGACAAAAAAAATCACTGATGGACCTCTTTACCCCCATGAATTTGTCTAATCCTCTTTTAAAACCATCCAAGCCTCTTGTAGGAATGAACTGCATGGTTTAACTATGCACTGTGTGAAGAAGCACTTTCTTTTGTCTGTCCTCCTGAATCTTCCAACATTCAGCTTTCTTGGATGTCCACAAGTTCTAGTGTTACGAGAGAGAGAGAAGAACTTTTCTCTATCCACTTTCTCAATGCCATGCATAATTTTATACACTTCTATCATGTCTCCTCTGACCCGCCTTTTCTCTAAACTAAAAAGCCCCAAATGCTGCAACCTTTCCTCATAAGGGAGTCGCTCCATCCCCTTGATCATTCTGGTTGCCCTCTTCTGAACCTTTTCCAACTCTATAATATCCTTTTTGAGATGAGGCGACCAGAACTGTGCACAGTATTCCAAATGTGGCTGCACCATAGATTTGTATAAGGGCATTACACAACCCAATCCATTCCCTTTCCTAAGAATCCCCCTTGGTCTGAAATAAACAGATCAGCTCTTTTATAGATTAGGAGGCTGCCACACGTTTGTGAAGAAGGATGTCTTTACCCCAAACTGTGGCAAACTGTGTCCAAATGCACATCCTTTGAACTGTGGAGCCACTTGAGGAAATGCACATGTTGTGTTTTGTTGACATGCACCACCTTCTTTCTCCCTCCCTCCCTCCCTTGACTAAAAACTGCTTCTGCTGTTTGGGGCAGAAGTTGGCTGGACCCTTGGCTGATTGGCTGGGAGCTTGTGACATCGTGAACCCACCTCTCTCCTTGAAAGCAGTTTTTTCGCTGTGAGCGTGTCTCTGTATGTGATTTAAACAAGGTGTCAAACAACTGGCTAAACATGCCAGCAGCATGTTAAATAAAAGGCAAAGAGCTTTCCTCCAGCAAGACTGCTTGCTTGTAAGAAGAGGCTGCTGGATCAGACCAAGGGGCTCATCTAGTCCAGCATCCATTTTTCACAGTGGCCGACCAGAGCTTTGCAGTTTGATTGGTCAATAAGCATGTCGGTCAAGCATTGCCTGAAGGTGGGGGGCTGGGGCTTATGCTACGGGAGCACAATCCACAAGGGACTCTCTGCTCAGTTGCTTCAGTGCATAGCCAAAGTGACCCCTGTTTAAGACCCCTCCCTCCCTCGCTGGGGTGGGATTTGAACCTAGCACTTCCAGACTGGCAGCCAGAACCTTCTCCACTGGCCTAGATGAGGTAAGCAGGGTCAGTGTCTCTCTGCTGGAGAAGCTCCGAAGGCAGCAAATGGCCACCTCCGTGGGCTCCCCCAGAACCTGCAAGGTGGACTCATAAACTCCTCGTCTCTATGTGGCTTAGCTGACTCTTCTTCCCGCCCCACCTGCTTTGCTTGAGTTCATCATGCTGTGCCTACCACCACTCCTCTGCAAAGCCTTCTGCCCCTCAGCCCAACTGAAAGAAAAACATCCTGTCACCCTGTTGTGGGGAATCTTTGACCCTCCAGATGTTGCTGAACTGCAGCCCCCATCATCATCCCTGGCCACTGGCTATGCTTGGGGGCTGATTGGAGTTGTAGTTCAGCATCATCTGGAGGGCCAGAGATTCCCCACTGCTGCTCTCATCCTTCGCACATGAGCCTGCTCTCTACTTTCCCTCCCTCCCTTGCTTGTGCTGTGCCCATGGATTGTAGATTCATCAGGACAGGGGGCGTAGATGTGTTTGGTTTTCTTTCTCTGTGCATTTGGATGGCTTCATATAAACAACATGTTTTGCTGGTGGTGAGAGAAGGAAGAGGTGCCTGGTTGGCCACTGTGAGAACAGGATGCTGGACTAGATGGGCCACTGGCTCTTCTTATGTTCTTAAGAGGTTTCAGGGCTGCACTGGGGGGTCTTTCTGCATAAGGTGACCAAGGGGCAGTCTGGTCATCGCTGCCCCTCGCCAGGCATCTCTCCCAGCTCTGCTGCCCAAGATCATTTCAATGGGAGATGAGATAAGGATCTCAAGTCTGGGACCTTCTGCCACCGAGGTGCAACTCCCAGAGTGGATCCTTTTGTCAGCATGCTGTGAGAGAGGGGGGCTGCGACCCCCCTTCATGCTGGCCAGGGTTGAAGGTGTTTTGAGTGTGGAGGTGCAAAGAGGCCTATATTGTGGACCTGGTGGGAGACCAATGAACACACCCTTGCTGTGCGTTGCCCCCAGCCCATCCTCCCTCCCTTCCTCCCTAGTGCTGACTGTTCAGGTGGGAAGGAGGGGGCTGCTCCTACTGGAGGCCTGCTGTCGAATGGCACGAGAGGGCACTGTGCTGCTGCGGCAGGAGTCACTGCAGGAAGGGAAATGCTTGAATGGAGAGTTGTGACCTCTTGCCTTGATTGACAACCTAGTGGCGTTGCCCGTAAGACTCTGCAGCTAATTCTGGCCTCCTGGCCAGGTTCCCACTGGGGTAATTACTTTCGCTACCTTCAGCCTCCTTGTGCTGTTTGGCAGGGGAACGCTCGCTGCTGCTGCTGCTGCTGCTGCTGCTGCTGCAACTTACTTAGCCATGCCCTGTTGCTTGCTTAGGTGCTGCTGCCTGACAGGGCTCAGCCGCCAGCAGGAACAGAGATCACAGCTCTGTGTCTAGAAAGGGCCCCTCAAACTTAGATATCAAAGAAGAAGACTGGACTAACCTTTGGAAGAAGCTCTTAGTGCAAACATCATCCAACCAAATAAAAGAATCCATGCTCAAACTTAGAATCATAGAATCGTAGAGTTGGAAGGGCCTATAAGGCCATCCAGTCCAGCTGCCTCTTGAATGCCTCCAGTGTTGCACACAGGTGGTATGTTACAACAGTGAGATTGTCCAGGATATGCCCTCCACATTCCCTAGCAGGGGCTGTTTGAACTGTGGTGCATACCATCATATGTGGTGGTCCTGCCCACAGGCTCAGTCATTTTGGAACACAGCTTTTTATGAGATCCAAATTATTGTAGCTCAGCCTGGGGAAAGGACCCCACAATTTATGTTATTAAATCTTTCCATAGAAGCTAACATGGACATAACTAATACATCCTTGGTTGGGCTATTATTAATGGCAGCTCATTTTAACAATGTCAAAACACTGGAAGGATCTTAAGGCAGCCAGGATGGAAGTAACAAATTGCCAGGTCCGGATGGCATCCACCTGAGAGTTCTCAAAGAAAAATGTGAGATAGCTGATATTCTAACAAATATTTGTAACTTGTCCCTCAGATCTGCCTCCATACCTGAGGACCAGAAAGTGGCCAATGTAATGCCAATCTTTATAAAGGAATCCAAGTGGGATCCTGGAAATTACAGGCCGGTTAGCCTAACGTTTGTTCCAGGAAAACGGCTAGAAATATGACAATAGTACACTTGGACTTTCAGAAAGCTTTTCAAAATGTACCTCACCACAGATTCCTGAGGAAGCTTAGCAGTCATGGAATAAAAGGAGAGATCCTCTTGCGGATCAGGAATTGGTTAAGCAGCAGAAAAAAGAAAGCAGGGAGTAGGAATAAATGGAGAATTCTCCTAATGGAGGGATGTAGAAATGGAATCCTCCAAGGATCGGTATTGGGACCTGTGCTTTTCAACTTGTTCGTCAGTGTTCTAGAGAAAGGGGTGAGCAGTGAGGTGGCCAAATTGACTGATGGTACGAAATTGTTCAGTGTGTTAAAACAAAAAGGGATTGCAAAAAGCTCCCAAAGGACCTCTCCAAATGGAGTGAATGGGAGTTAAAATGGAAAATGCAATTAAATGTAAAGTTGGATTCAGTGTAAATGTTGGAGCAAAAAATCTTAATTTCAGATATGTGCTCATTGGGTCTGACTGCTGGTGACTGAACAGGAATGAGACCTTGGGGTCATAGTAGATATCTCAATGACGATGGTGACCCAGTGTGTAGCAGCTGTGGAAAAACTGCCAATGTCGTAAGAGTGGCTGGATAACCAGCCAGATGGGTGACTGACAAATAAACAAACAAATAAATAAATAATACCGTTATACAAATCTATGGTGCTGTTGCACTTGGAGCACTATGTGCAGTTCTGGTTGCCCACCTCAAAAACACTCTGGTAGAGCTGGAAATGGTTCAGAAAACGGCAACCAGAATGATCAAAGGGATGGAGCGACACCCCTATGAGGAAAGGTGGCAACATTTGGGGCTTTTTTAGTTTAGAGAAGAGGTGAGTCAGAGGCAACATGATAGAAGTGCATAAAATTATGCATGGCCTGGAGAAAGTGGACAGAGAAAAGCTTTTTTCCCTCATTACACTAGAACTCCTGGGCGTCCAATGAAGCTGAATGGTGGAAGATTCAGGACAGACACAAGAAGGGGCTTCTTCATGCAGCGCATAGTTAAACTGTGGCATTCACTCCCACAAGAGACAGAGATGGCCGCCGTCTTGGATGGCTTTAAAAGAGGGTTAGACAAATTCATGATGGCTATGTTCAGCCTCCATAGTTGCGGTGATATGTTTTTGAATACCAGTTTCTGGAAACCACCGGAGAGGGGGACGCCCTTGCTCTCACGCCCTGCTTGTGGGCTCCCATTGAGGCGTCTGGTTGGCCACTGTGTGCACAGGACGCTGGACTACATGAGCCATTAGCCTGATCCAACAGGCTCTTCTGATGTTAATGGTACCGCAGAGGTTTAGTACATAGCCTTTTTGAGAAACTAACTCATAAACTCAGTCAAATCAAATAAAATTTTATTACAGTCAACAGACCATTGAACTAACTCATAAACTCAGAGTCATATGAGGAATTTCAAAAATTGGCAGGTTTATTTTGGTTTAGCACCCCTTTATTGCATATGTTAATGAGAGAGAGCATAACCAAAGTCCTCTATCCAATTATGCCCGAATATCGAATGCATAAGCTGTCATTCATTTGCCAAAGTGTTTATTTTACAGGTTGAGTACAGTAATGCCTTCCCGTGTCTCCTAGTGCTTCTGTGGTGTGTTTCTGTGAGGCTTGAGTCCTTTGCATCCATCTGTATCCGTTACTTTGCTGTCATAACTCTGCTGTCGTGCAAGAGCCCTTTTTCTCGCCTTTCCTGGGGAGGGAGTTGGTTTTATGTCTTGCCAGTTGGTCTTGAGGTGGGCCTTTAGATGTACTGAACTTAGAAATGTACTGCATCCACATCTCTTTGCTGTACGGTTGTTACTGAAAAATCAATTAAAAACACTTTAAAAAACCGGAAAGCGGTGTTCAGCAGATGCTGATGCTGCTTCAAACACAGTGGTGCCCTGCGGTGTCCTTGGCATTGGCATGTGAGCCTGGGGCCTGCCATCAGTCTGTGCCACCGAAAATGCCCAGGGCTGGTGTTCCTGCCAGTGTTGAGGCATGTGTGGGACCGTGAGGCACAGACGTTGTTTGCAGAGATGGAGCAGAGGCCTTGAGGGGGGGCAGGCAGTGACTTGTGCCTAGGAGGGTCTCTGCGGACCCGTCTTCTGGTCAGGTAGCAGCCCTTTCTTTATTGCCCCCTTCTTGCTGCTACCCTCCCTTAGCTAGAAATGGATGCCTGAGGTTGCTAAAGCAGCGGGCTCTTTTCAGAGTCCGTTGAGAGGGCTCCGTGTGAGGTCTGGAAGGACTTTTGCCCCACAGACCACTGGGTGGGTGGGTGTGTTTGTGTGCACGCACCTTCCTTCCCTTCCCCCCTGCCAGGGGAAACGGGGGCTCATTCTTGAGCCCTCTGGGCATTTCCCAACCCCACCTTGGAGGAGAGCCACTCCTTCCTCGGCTTCTGCCTTTCTTTCGAAGGCAAGGGGTTGGGCCAGAGGGGGGCTCTATGACCTCCCTGGATGGTGGTCTGGCCCCCACCTGCAGTTTGTGCCTGGCCCTCTTGCTCGCTCCCTCTGCTCTCCTATCTGCTCTGGGGTTTTTGGGGGTGGGGGACTGGCTGTCGTGTGTGGGGTGATCTCCACTTCTTCTGTCACAGAAAGGTTGACAGATCTTCCCATGCAGGCAGCTGTTTCTCCTCATGCCAAGAGGAATAGGAAGCCAGTGACTGGATCATCACGCAGCAGCTTCATGAAATTCTGGACTGATGGGAAGGGGGGGGGAGGGCATTTCCCATCCACCACAGTTGCCAGGAGTTACTCTTCTCCCAGGTAAGCTCTGCAAGCCCATGAGACAACCAGGAACACACCCAGCAACAATGCCAGGACACAGTGAGAGGAGATGCTAGGAGCCGGAAGAGGATGCTTCTGAGTTGGCTGTTGAGGTGCGCGGGGGAGCTGGGCAATATTTTGGTGTATCTGCCTGCACGGATGCTTTCTCAGCAGAGTGAGAGCGGCCCCCTCCTCCTCCTCCTCCTCCGTTGGCCAGTGGGGAGTAAATTACCTCCCTGCAGCTACTCATGCATGGCCTGTAGGGCAGCCTGGGAGCTGGGCTTTTGCCTTCCCTGGCTGTAGAGGGGAGCACGATTGCTTTGGCCGCCCAAGCCCTGAAATAAATTGAAACGGGCGAGAGGGAGAGGCGCATTTGTTAGTGCCGAGCGATTGTTTACTGCTTTTCCAATACTTTGAGTGCCTTGTCGTGCCACAGGCTCTCCTGCCAACGCTGCTCTGCTTGAGAGCTTTGCCCTTCCTGGGTAGGGGAATTTATTTGTTTTATTTAACAAAATTTATATACCACTTGACTGTAAAGACCTCTAACGGGTTTACAAAAAACAAAATTATCAATAAAACAGTTAAAAACAAGCAATTAAAAAATCTTTAAAACAATTAAAAAGGCTATTAACTAAAAAGATGAAAACAGATTAACATCTGTGTGTCTGGAAAGGCTTGCCTAAACAGAAAAGTTTTAAGCAGGTGCCGAAAGGAATACAGAGAAGGCTCTTGCTTGAAGTCAATAAGCAGAGAGTTCCAAAGAGTGGGTGGTACCACACTAAAAGAACAATTTCTTACAAGCGCAGAACGAGTATTACGTGGGGACCTGCAACAGGGCCTGTTCCACAGAGCAAAGTGCTCAAGTGAACACACACGGGGTAAGGCAGTCTCGCGAGTAAACTGGTCCCAAGTTGTTAAGGGATTTATATACTAGCAGTAACACCTTGAACTCGGTCCAATAACAAATGTATTTGTTAAAGTTATATCCCACCCTTCATCCCAGTAGGAGCCCAAGGTGGTACTGGCAGCCAGTGCAGATCTCTGAGCAGAGGTGTTATATTCTGACACAGTCTCATTCCCGTCCGCAACAATGGAGAAGGTTGGCCCAATGAGGTTTGGCCTGGTTGGAGAGCAGGGAAACCTGCCAGCAGCCATCTGGGGAGAGGCACATGCAAAAGGAAGAGAGTGCTCCCTGTCTCTGCAACAGAAGAAGGGCGTCCTGATGATGCTTGCTAAGGCAAGGCTACCAACGCTCCATGCTGAGAGGGCATGTAGAATCCCCCTCCCTCTTCTTAGCCAGGGACGATTGCTCATCTCTCTTCCCCCCCAACCCTTCTGGCCTATTCTTGGCTGCTTACCTCCCTCTGAGCAGATCTCTTTCTTGCAGAGGCTAAGCTGCAGTTCCAGCAAGTCTGGAGGCAAGGGTCTTGTGCTAGTATGTGCATCTGTGAGGTCCTCATCAAATTGGACATTTTTTTCATGCGCTGCATAAGAGGACCTTCTGGGACAGCTGGGACCTGCAGCTCCAGACAATGTGCTGCTGGACAAGTGCTTCCTCCCCATGATGGGTTACAGAGGCTACAAGTGAGTTCTCTCCAGACTCATGTTTCACTGTGGCCCTGCTCTCCCTGATCCCACGCGGGATAGCACCCCTAGGGTGGGGATGTCACAGTGTCTGGAGATGGTGTGAGCTGCTGATGGTGTAAGGTGCCACTTCCAAAAGCAAACCAGGTTGTTTGTCTGTAGTAGCTGCTCTGTGAGAGTCATGCACACAGCCAATCAGGTTTCTTCCTGCCTTGCCACCAGGAACTTCCGCCACCTCCCAGGGTGCTGGGTTCCAGTGCCTGGCTTCCAAACAGAGGTCCGTCCTCCTTGGCTCCCTGCCTTTGCAAAGATTTTCGGTCCACCCCCTGAGTCTGTGGCTGAGTGTGGGTTCCTCCCACCAACACAAACATAAGTAACCAACTTTGGTATCTGTCCCTGCTGCTGATAAGCAGATATGCAGCCCCTGCAGGGCCCTGGAGACAGGGAGAAGATGATATATTTTCTGTCTTGCCCTTTCATCAAAGCAGCATGAAGTTTTATGGAGCGCTGGTTTTATGGAGTGTTGGCTCGCCTCTAAATAGACCTCATTTGTTTCCTCTGACTGTCTTGGCCACTGTTGCTGCTGTTCCATAAAGCACAGCCTCCGGGATCAGCCATGCCATTGCATGGTGGGGAGCCAAGGGGAGGGGGCTGGGGGGGTGCAAGCAGGCAAGCGGTGGGTCTGGTGTTTGGAGCTTCGTCCTTCTGTTGCTTTCAAGAGACATGACTTGCAAGTCAATTAGCACCTGCAACTTCAGGGTCACAAGAGGATCTGTGGCCCAAATGCCGCATTGGCAATGAGGGAGGCAGGGTTAAGTCTGTCTACTAACATCCGGGTTGGGTAGGCCCCATTTGTAGTCCAGTTCCTCTACAGCCTCTTCTTCTGTTTGGGACACCCCATCCCCACCCCTGAGGACTTGAGCTTCTACTTATTACGGAAAGCCAATCAACATCCTGGTTAACCAGGACCCCAAAGTAGTGTCTGTGTCAGCTTCTCTGTACAGAGACCTCACCGTCTGTCTGTTTCCATAGTAGCCAGGAATAGGACAAAACAATCTTTCTTGAATCCCTGAAGGAAGAGTGGGGCACAATTGGTGAAAGAGGGAGAGGGGTCTGTTAATGGCTGGCCTTGCTTCCTCTCCCAATACTGAGCCCCACTGCCTGGTTAAGGAAAAGAAGTGTCCATGGAAGACTGCCTCCCCACACCTCATCATTTGGCCAGGCGGCTCTGGGAGCCTGTGAGGCTCTGCTGGGGCTCAGACCATCAGGATTCTGGGTGGTTGTAGGCCCCCCTGCAGTCCCTGGGCTGGCCAGATCTATGGACTCCTCAAAGGTCTTCTTGCCTTGCCACGGCCACAGAGTCCTCCTGAACTGTGCTTTTGTCCAGCCCAAGCCTCCCTGCATGCTGAAGGGCAGAAAAGCAGCTTTGGGGGGAATTCTGGCAACGCGCCCTGGAGGCAGGCAGCTGGCAAGAAGTTGTGCCTGCATGAAATTGGTCCTCCATGGCCTGCCCAAATTGGTCAAAGTCAGACACAAGCACAGAGGTGTGTTTTTCTTTCATAGGTCTAATGGAAAATTTCAGTTCAAAGCATGAATCCGGTTACACAGGATTCTGCATCTTTATCTGGGATAGTTAGGCTGGTTAAACTGCACTAAGACGTTGATGCAGCAATTACCAGTCTTAAGTAAGGATGGGTGGGCTCCCTACTTGCATGAGCAAAGCTACCAGGCTAAGCTCAAGGTTCTGGTTCTGGTTCTGGTGCACCATGCCGTATGCAGCTCGGGACCAGGATACCTGAAAGACCGTCTTGCCCCTTATATGCCCAGTCAGTCACTATGCTGATGCGAGGTGAGGGCCTCCTGCAGACAGCATCTCATCAGGAGGTCCGTTCTGCACATCATAGGAAGCGGACCTTTAGTGTTGTGGCACGGATGACACTTTGGAATTCCCTCCCCTTAAATATTACACAGGCACCGTCTCTGTTGTCTTTCCGGCACCTTCCTCTTTCCACAAGCCTTTTAAGTAGAGACCTTATCCCAGATGTTTTGTTTTAATATATTTTAAAGTATGTTTTTATGATATTTTAGAGCATTTTCAGTGTTTTTTGTTTGTCTCCCTGGGCTCCTACTGGGAGAAAGGGTGGGATATAAATTAAATAAGTGAGTAAATCACGGTTGGGAGCATGTGTGGGCATGCTCCTCCTCAGTGGGACAGCGGGAACCCTTTGAGCTTACTGGCGCCACAGTGTGGTCAGTGAAGAATAAGCAGTTAACTGTCAGTTGGGGAAGACAGCTGAGGGGCAGTTAGAAGAAAGTCAGTTGCTGAGGGAAGAGGTGCGAGGCAAAGGCTGGAGAGAAAGCTGAGGGGAAAGTTGGCTGCTGAGGCCCAAATATTAAGCTGTGCTTTCCTGGTGTGATAACATACTTTGCTATACTTCCATGGTGCGGATAAGAGTAAGAGAGCTAGTTGGCTGAGTTAGGCTAAGATGCAGCCCCATGTAAAGGTCTTGCCAGAGGAGGGTCACACAGGCAGGTTTTTAAAACTAGCCAAACAGTCCAGTTAGCCAGAAGTAAACTGGAGGAGCTTTGAGGTCAGAGGCAGATTGTTTGGCTGGAGGTTCAAGGAAGTTGGACTGAGGTAAAAGAGGCTGGTGTCAGCCACACTGCCTCTTGAGGCCTTAGAAGCAGTTGCCAAACACATGTTGATATCACCAAAGACAGTATCAGCATTCCCCTTAATGTACAAAATATCCCTTTAACAGACCATTTTAGCTAATAGTTCATCTGATTTCTGGTGTTACCAAGCTACGAGGAGGCTCCAAAGGCATTCCAAGGAAATTGGTGGCAGCAGAAAAGGACCACCTTATTATGTTCGGGAGTTCCATAGACTCTGAAATATGAGAATTAAAGAAGTACAAATGCTTAAAGTGGGGCCAAGGGAGCTGTTTCTCTATAGATGAAGGGTTCTACAACCCTACAGAGTCCAATGCAGACTAGGATAGATGTCTTAACTGACGCCCACCAACTTGAGAACCTGTATAATCTTGAAGGCCTCTCTGTGCTCTCACAAGCTTGGAAATGGCTGCTCTGAGACTTTTGGCAGCCTGAATTAGTCTCTTGATAGAGAAAATTAAAATAAGCATTCAAATGTATCAGGGCAAAGTAGCCTAGTGGGCAGATAGAGGCCTCCCTCCCTAAGAGTTTGGGGATTTCCCCTTCTCCCTGGCATGAGGCGTCCTTCATGGTCACTGTGGGGTCTTTCTCTGTGTTGGTCAGGAGGGGATCCAGAGGTAAGGTCTGCCCCTCATGACAAGGTTTGCTCCTTGTGGGCAGGGAGGGTCCTTGGGCACCAACTCCCTCCCAGCCTTTGCAGCTCTGGGCAGGCAAGGAGCCACATGAAGAGTACCAGCTACAGGTAGGCAGCCCGTTTTCCCCGTGTTCAAGGAAGGAGAACTTCAGGCAACAACTTGGTGGTCTGTTTTCTCTTCATGGATGCTGGAACACATGACGAGATCTGGTAGTTACTGAAGCCCAGGCTGGTTTGAGCCGCCAGACAAATGGGAGCAGGCCAGAGAAGAGAGACCTTGTGCTGTTCCCAGGGAATCCTGGGAAGTTATTTCAGGATGTGCAGGGCCAGTCAGATAGGACACAGCTTGGGAGGCTCTGGATAACTTCCTCCTGGGGCGGCGTGGGGCTTGCCTGGCGTGAGTCCATCTCCCTCCGCAGCCATCACCAAGGCTTGGAATGGCTCGTCTCACAACGCAACCCCTAGGCTTTGTCTCCAGAGTGGAAACACAAGGTTGGCTTGCAGGCAGTGAGGTGCAGAAGTGGCTGGTAGAGCAGGGAGCAGGCCGGGCTGGATGCCGTGTCTGGGCTTCCCAAATCCCCCCGCCCCTGCCAAAAAGAGCATGATTTATATTCTGCAGAATCCGTAGGTTGGGAGCTGACAGCATCTCAGAACTGCAGCTTTTCATTAAATTTGCTGCTGGGAAGTAAAGGAGAAAGGTGTTTGGATGAAGCAGTCTCTGCCATCTCCCTAGAATCGCTGCCAGGACTAGTACCGATTTCCTGTGCGTGTATCTGCCTGTGTGTGCACACACAGTTTGTGTTTTTACTGACAGGCAATTTTCTGTTTGTTACTGACAGTGTTCAAACTTACTGACAGTTGGCAAGGCGATGCACAGTTGTGCTCTTAACTTAATAATGTGAATGTGTTCTTCCTCTGATTTTAAAAAAAATCCTCTTATTATCACCAGAGTTGTGTGGATTCCTTTCCTCATTTGTGATCTGGCAGCTAATGCAGCTGGTCTCCAGAAAGGGCTGGATCCCTCCTGTTCCTTTGGCAGCACTTGCTGGGCTCTTGGAGAGCTGCTCCTGCTTCCGGGGCAGGGGCAGAGAGGGAGAGATATCACAGCCTCTGTCCTCGGGACAGTAGCTGAGCTTAGTGTTGGCTGCCAGGCCTTTATTTTTTATTTTTTTTTAATTAAAGTTCCACCTTTTAGGACTCGACCCTCACAAGACAGCATACAGTTACAGGAGACCCAATTGAGAAGCCATGTAAATGGTACTAGAAAGCTGAAAAACAAAGTCCAGAGGGTCACATCACTCGAAAATGCTTGGACGTTGTTTAAAACACTATATTAGAAGCTCAACTGGAGTGCATACCGCAGATCAGAAAAGGTACCGCCAGGGCCAAGAAGATGCCAGCATGGTTAACGAGCAAAGTCAAGGAAGCTCTTAGAGGCAAAAAGTCTTCCTTCAGAAAATGGAAGTCTTGTCCGAATGAAGAAAATAAAAAAGAACACAAACTCTGGCAAAAGAAATGCAAGAAGACAATAAGGGATGCTAAAAAAGAATTTGACGAGCACATTGCTAAGAACAGAAAAACCAACAACAAAAAAATCTGTAAATACATTCAAAGCAGGAGACCATGTAGGGAGGCGATTGGACCCTTGGATGATAAGGGAGTCAAAGGTGTACTAAAGAACGATAAGGAGATTGCAGAGAAGCTAAATGAATTCGTTGCATCTGTCTTCACAGTGGAAGATATAGGGCAGATCCCTGAACCTGAACTAACATTTGCAGGAAGGGATTCTGAGGAACTGAGACAAATAGTGGTAACGAGAGAGGAAGTTCTAAGCTTAATGGACAATATAAAAACTGACAAATCACCAGGCCCGGATGGCATCCACCTGAGAGTTCTCAAAAAACTCAAATGTGAAATTGCTGATCTGCTAACTAAAACATGCAACTTGTCCCTTGGGTCCTCCTCCGTGCCTGAGGACTGGAAAGTGGCAAATGTAACGCCAATCTTCAAAAAGGGATCCAGAGGGGATCCCGGAAATTACAGGCCAGTTAACTTAACTTCTGTCCCTGGAAAACTGGTAGAAAGTATGATTAAAGCTAGATTAACTAAGCACATAGAAGAACAAGGCTTGCTGAAGCAGAGCCAGCATGGCTTCTGCAAGGGAAAGTCCTGTCTCAGTAACCTATTAGAATTCTTTGAGAGTGTCAACAAGCATATAGATAGAGGTGATCCAGTGGACATAGTGCACTTAGACTTTCAAAAAGCGTTTGACAAGGTACCTCACCAAAAACTTCTGAGGAAGCTTAGCAGTCATGGAATAAGAGGAGAGGTCCTCTTGTGGATAAGGAATTGGTTAAGAAGCAGAAAGCAGAGAGTAGGAATAAACGGACAGTTCTCCCAATGGAGGGCTGTAGAAAGTGGAGTCCCTCAAGGATCAGTATTGGGACCTGTACTTTTCAACTTGTTCATTAATGACCTAGAATTAGGAGTGAGCAGTGAAGTGGCCAAGTTTGCTGACGACACTAAATTATTCAGGGTTGTTAAAACAAAAAGGGATTGTGAACAGCTCCAAAAAGACCTCTCCAAACTGAGTGAATGGGCGGAAAAATGGCAAATGCAATTCAATATAAACAAGTGTAAAATTATGCATATTGGAGCAAAAAATCTTAATTTCACATATACGCTCATGGGGTCTGCACTGGCGGTGACCGACCAGGAGAGAGACCTCGGGGTTGTAGTGGACAGCACGATGAAAATGTCGACCCAGTGTGCGGCAGCTGTGAAAAAGGCAAATTCCATGCTAGTGATAATTAGGAAAGGTATTGAAAATAAAACAGCCGATATCATAATGCCGTTGTATAAATCTATGGTGCGGCCGCATTTGGAATACTGTGTACAGTTCTGGTCACCTCATCTCAAAAAGGATATTATAGAGTTGGAAAAGGTTCAGAAGACGGCAACCAGAATGATCAAGGGAATGGAGCGACTCCCTTATGAGGAAAGGTTGCAGCATTTGGGGCTTTTTAGTTTAGAGAAAAGGCGGGTCAGAGGAGACATGATAGAAGTGTATAAAATTATGCATGGCATTGAGAAAGTGGATAGAGAAAAGTTCTTCTCCCTCTCTCATAATACAAGAACTCGTGGACATTCAAAGATGCTGAATGTTGGAAGATTCAGGACAGACAAAAGGAAGTACTTCTTTACTCAGCGCATAGTTAAACTATGGAATTTGCTCCCACAAGATGCAGTAATGGCCACCAGCTTGGATGGCTTTAAAAGAAGATTAGACCAATTCATGGAGGACAGGGCTATCAATGGCTACTAGCTGTGATGGCTGTGCTCTGCCACCCTAGTCAGAGGCAGCATGCTTCTGAAAACCAGTTGCCGGAAGCCTCAGGAGGGGAGAGTGTTCTTGCACTCGGGTCCTGCTTGCGGGCTTCCCCCGGGCACCTGGTTGGCCACTGTGAGAACAGGATGCTGGACTAGATGGGCCACTGGCCTGATCCAGCAGGCTCTTCTTATGTTCTTATGTACCAAGTGGGATGCCCGGTTTACAGGGCCCCCATAAGGGTGGGGGTCTTCATTCTGACCTAACCTAAGAAATCCTCCCCCTGTTCCCACTAGCATGGGTAAATAGAAGCTCGCCTCTTCATAAGAAGAGCCTGCTTGATCAGGCCAGTGGCCCATCTAGTCCAGCATCCTGCTCTCACAGTGGCCAACCAAATGCCTCAATGGGAAGCCCGCAAAGCAGGAGCTGAGTGCAAGAGCGACTCTCCCCTCCTGCAGTTGCAGCAACCGGTATTTTGGAAGCATTCTGCCTATTTATTTATTTATTCATTCATTCATTCATTCATTCATTCATTCATTCATTCATTCATTCATTTATTAATTTATTTATTTGCCGCCCCATAGCTGAAGCTCTCTGGAGGCAGAGTGTAGCCATCATGGCTAGTAGCCTTTTCCTTCATGAATTTGTTCAATCCTCTTTTAAATCAGTCCAAGTTGGTAACTGTCACTGCCTCGGGGGGAGTGAATTCCATAGTTATAACTATGAGCTGTGTGAAGAAGTACTTTATTTTGTCTGTTCAGACCCCATAAGTCTTGGCTATCATCACACAAGTTATGGTTTGTCCTTTGGCAGCCCCCAAGCCTCCCCCAAAACACTTGAAAGCATCTTCTGAAATGTGGGAGCAGTAGCTGTTGAAGGCTTAGGGAATGTGGGGTGGGCTAGAAAACCCATCTAAGCTGTTGATGAGCCCCCAAACAATATACCTAGTTGAATGGATACCCAGAAATAAGGGCACAGAATTAAAGCCTGATAAATAAAAAGAAGAATGTGTAAGCCAACTGGCTGACTTGTTGGCCTGTGTTGAAACACGGGAGGCTCTGACGCTGGAGAGGCCAGAAATCCTGGCTGAAAGGTAGCTGTTTCTAATCTGGACTTTCAAGTCCAGTGCTGAGTGCAGATGGACCAGCATGTTTGTCAGTCGAAGGCTTAGCCCAAGGAGCAGAGAGAGGCCAAAGCAAGGGAGAGAGCGCCTTTCTTCTGAAGATGTCTGACTAGCGAGAGGGGTCCAATGAGAAGATTTCTAGCTGATCCCAGCTGTCTGGTCCCAAGGGTGAGAATTTCTGGAATGTTAAAAAAGACATGCATTCCCTGCATATGATGAGGCCAGAATGGGAGCAGTAACAGGAAACTCCTGACAGATGTCTGTCAACGGGAAGTCTCTGAAACTTATTCAGTGGCAAAATAATTTGTTTGAATTGCTGTTTATAAAAAAGTTCTATTTTCTGCTGGGCGCTGGATTGTGCAGTCACACTGTAACCATTCACATTTGGCAATGATGAAATGCAAGCAGAGAATTCTACACCAAGGGAAAGCAGAGAGACCTTCTTCAGAGCCCAGACTGAGGCCATATTCCTTTGAACTGTGGAACCATTCTGCACAAGCTGCAGTTTCCGAACCGTCTTCAAAGGCAGCCCCATGTAGAGCGCATTGCAGTAATCTAATTTAGAGGTTACCAGGGCATGAACTACTGAAGCGAGGTTCTCTCTGTCCAGATAGGGGCATAGCTGAGCCACCAGCCGAAGTTGGTAAAAAGCACTCCGTGCCACCAAGGCTACCTGAGCCTCAAGTGATAGGGATGGTTCTAAAAGGACTCCCAAGCTACGGACCTGCTCTTTCAGGGGGAGTGCAACCCCATCCAGAACAGGTCGAACATCCGCCATCCGGTCAGGAGAACTACCCACCAGCAGCTTCTCAGTCTTGTCTGGATTAAGCCTCAGTTTGTTAGCTCTCATCCAGTCCAGTGTTGCAGCCAGGCATCGGTTCAGCACGTCGACAGACTCACCTGAAAAAGATGAAAAGGAGAAATAGAGCTGCGTGTCATCAGCATACTGATGGCAACGCACTCCAAAGCTCCTGATGACCGCAGCCAGCGGCTTCATATAGATATTAAAGAGCATGGGGGACAGAACTGACCCCTGCGGAACTCCATACTGGAGGTCCCAGGGTGCCAAGCACTACTCTCTGGAGACGGCCCGCCAAGTAGGAGCGGAACCACTGCCAAGCAGTACCACCCACTCCCAGATCAGTGAGTCGTCCCAGAAGGATACCATGGTCGATGGTATCAAAAGCCGCTGAGAGGTCAAGGAGAATCAACAGAGTCACACTCCCCATCTGTCTCCCGACAAAGGTCATCATACAGGGCGACCAAGGCTGTCTCCGTGCCAAAACCGGGTCTAAAGCCCGACTGAAATGGATCCAGATAATCAGTTTCATCCAAGAGTGTCTGGAGGCATGGGGGCATGTCCAGTGATATTTCCCTTTTGGTCTGAAATTGTTGTTGGTATTAATTTTGTGTTAGTGAAATCCTTGAATTTTGCATTATTTTGATGGCCTAAACACCCTGGCTAGATTTGAGTGTATTTTTTATAAACCTCAACTTCGGCTAGATGTATTTTTTGACATTTGGACGGCATATATTGATATATATGTATAAGCTAAAATGGATGCATAGATGTCAAATGTTCTGTTAATATGAGCCTGGGGTGGTGTTATTTTCCTGTGAGGTGCTACAGGTGGGGCATTGCCGTGCTGTGTAAGGGGTGCTCAGTACCCTTTGCCTGGGACTTGGCAGATAAAAATGGGTCCAGTTATTGTGGATTTCCCTGAAGAGTAGCCAAGCACTGCTCTTCCCCATCCTGGCACTTTCAGCAGTCTTGGCAGAGAGGTTTCAGCTCCCTCGATGCATTGAGCACGTCCGATGGAGCTCCTGCCTGGGTGTAGCTCAGCTGGTGTTATGTAAGCCTGGTGCTGTGAGTGCGTGGGCCTCTGTAGCTTGGCAAGCCCTGCCGGAGCCCCCCCCCCGGCCTCCTGTGGTGGGGCTGGCAAGGACAGAGGATGAGTGAGTGGGAGGAGTCCCAGATTGCACGTGGGGGTGGGCACTTCCGTAATGTATTTCTGCCTGCTGCTTGAGGCTGCTGTGCTCTGTAAGACTATGGCTCCTCTTCCAGGTTTAAAATCAGTCTGATGAATCATAGAATCATAGAACAGCAGAGTTGGAAGGGGCCTACAAGGCCATCAAGTCCATCCCCCTGCTCAATGCAGGAATCCAGATCAAAGCATTCCCAACAGGTGCCTGTCCAGCTGCCTCTTGAAGGCCTCCAGTGTCGGAGAGCCCACTACCTCTCTAGGTCATTGGCTCCATTGTTGTATGGCTCTAACAGTTAGGAAGTTTTTCCTGATGTCCAGTTGAAATCTGGCTTCCTGCAACTTGAGCCCGTTATCCTGCACCCTGGGATGATCGAGAAGAGATCCCGGCCCTCCTCTATGTAACAACCGTTCATGTACTTGAAGAGTGCTATCTTATCTCCCCTCAGTTTTCTCTTCTGCAGACTAAACATGCCCAGTTCTTTCGGTCTCTGGGGAGTCTATGATATTCTGGGGAAATGCTGGAGGGCCCACTGCTTGAGAGGGGGACTCATTGGGCAGGGGGCGCCCTTTCCTCCTACCATGGTGGTGCTCTCTGTTCAGAGCTGGCTGGGCAAGTTCCACTGTGAAGAGGCTTTCAAGTGGTGGCCTCATGTCTCCGTCTTCCTTCCTAGCCTGGAGAGCAGACTCAATCCCGGGACAAAACAGGCTTCAGGAAGCGTACTGGAACCCCCACGGGCATTCTTTGGCTGGATTGGCTGTTGAGGGGCTGCACCATGCTGTGGGGGGTCTTTGCAGGGCAACAGCAGTGGCAAAGGCCACACCTCAGCCTTGCCAGGAGTTCAGCTAGGGAAGATAAAGGGGAAGCCTTCTCCCTGATTCACGCCTGCTGAGGAAGGCTTCTCTCTGGAATACGCTGACGAACTGTCCTCTCCCATTACTGTGCTGCTGCCAGTTGCAGTGGACTCAGGCTGCGCCCTGCTGACCCACCTCAAGTTGGGGAAAGTTGAGGGAGGATTTGCCCTGGCTTTAGTGCAGGAGCTGGTGCGGGCCTCTGGTGGTTCCTTGTTGCAAACAAGCTGCAAATGGGATATTTGTGGTGTGGGGGTGGCAGGAGCAGCCACACACCCAATTGGGAAATGCAGGGCTTGCTGGGCCCCTTCTTGATTGCCCCCAGATCTTCGTAGTGGCAGGGTGTAGCAAGCACCTACCCACCCCTGCAGGTGGCTCTTGCTTTAGGGCTTGGCTTCTAAGCTTTCACAAAGCAACATGGGCTTCCTGGTCTTGCCACACTTGGGCCTGAAGCTTTTGCTTGGCAGAAAACCTGCTCCAGTCTCTGCTCTGCTTCTCTAGTGCATGTCCAGGGATGTTCTCGGTGAGGATGGAATGCTGTGAATACTCAGAATAGGCTTGACTCCTCAGGGGCTGAGCAGGTGCACTGTCAGGAGTGCTGGCTCTCCTTGGTCAGCCGTCTGTCCCTTGGATGTTGTCCCTTGCTAGCTGTGGAGAGCAGCTGCTTTACTATGGCAGGATCCCCGACATTCATGGTGCTTATATTGCTTGGAGGCTGGATTCCCTGACTCCTCCTTATGGGTGCATGTGCCGCTGTGGCAGAGTGCTCCGTGGACAACTTTGGCAGATACAGACAAAGGGCAGCTGGTGCCGTAGAGGCCAGGCCCCTGGAATAGCTAAGCGAAAGCACTGCTCGTGGGGCCCACACACATCCAGACAGAGATGTTTGCAGAGAACTGCCTGGTTCTGCCCCCTTTCCTCCCACTGGATTCCTAAAGAGCACCACCTGATCCCAAGTTGCAGAAGCCCTGATAGAGGCTGGATGGGATTGCCCGGCAGTCTGGGGGAGTCCAGGGCTCAGATCCCAACTGAGCATTGAAAACTAGCATGGGGTTGGGGGTGGTGGGAAGAGACGGCTACACCTGGGTCCCTTTTTGCTCAAGGACCTCTTTGAGCATCTTGTCCCGCAGGGGACTCTCTCTCTCTCTCTCTCTCTCTCTCTCTCTCTCTCTCTCTCTCTCTCTCTCTCTCTCTCTCTCTCTCTCTCTCTCTCTCTCTCTCTCTCTCTCTCTCTCTCTCTCTCTCTCTCTCTCTCTCTCTCTCTCTCTCTCTCTGTGTGTGTGTGTGTGTGTGTGTGTGTGTGTGTGTGTGTGTGTGTGTGTGTGTGAGTGAGTGAGTGAGTGAGTGAATCATAGAATAGTAGAGTTGGAAGGGGCCTCTAAGGCCATCAAGTCCAGCCCCCTGCTCAATGCTATCATATCTGCCCTCATATCTCTCAGAGAGAGAGAGAGATAATTAGTTACCTAGGAATCTGCTTGTTGAAACAGCATAGACTCTTTGAGCTGCCTGGATGGCCAGAGATGGAGTCATAGCTGTGACCTAGTTGCAGGGAACAAACTGTTGTGTGTGTTTTGTGTGTGTGTGAGAGAGAGATCCAAATGCTAATTACTGCTGGCTCCTGTTTGCTTTTCTGAAATGCTGGGGCTGGTTGGGTGTGAGGTGGAAAGCTGCAGCCTGCCACTTCAGGAGCCCCTTGGAGAGGCTTATAATGTTCTGCACCAAGGAAGATGGATAATGAGTCTCGCAATGCAAATTAAGGCTAAATTATGCAAATCGTATGTGGTTTTTCTCTGTGTTCTCTGAACATTGTTTAGCTCTTTCAAATGAGCTGAAGTTAAGAGAATTTGAAAATGCTTTATTGGGATTGAAGTAGGCCCTTGCACTTGGTTATGGAAACTGCTGCAAATGGAACACCACGTCCGTTTCACAGACAGAGCCGACGGAGGCCTTGTCATATTTTTCATCCAAGAAGGAACACAGATTTTGAGCACAAAATAAATCATGCTGTCTCCAATGTAATCCATACAAGCAGGGGCGTCGCTACCGGGGTGCAGAGGGTGTGGCCCACACCTGGGTGTCACCATGTGGGGGGTGACACCCAGAGCCGCCCCGCCCCGTTGCCTGGCAAGGCTGCTCCAACTCCTCGGAGGTGGGCGGGCTGGCGGGTGAGCGCGGGAGCAGCGTCGGCGGGGCGAGGGAGGCACGTCGGCGTTCCCAGGCCTTCTCTGGCTGGGTGCCCCTTTGGCGCGTGCCCTCCCAGGGGCATGGACAGGGTGGCTGGCCTCAAGTGAGCGCCTGCACTCCTGCTAGTGATGCCGCTGCATACAAGCTTGTTTATTCTATACATATGTAAATATTTGGACATATATTCTTCTTCATTTAGATACTTTCCTCCCAAATGCATTTATTTTGGCAAGGTCCAGAAGATGGACTGGCAGCAGAAGAGTCTGTGGGTCATTGAAGGAAGTGGGAGGAGTCTGAGATAATTTTTTAATGGTGGTTCAGGGAAGGAGCAGTGAGCTGATAACCCCCCCCCAAAAAAAATTCAAATCTTTGTTCATGGTGGGGGCAGAGTTAGTGTGATTTGTCTTGCTCTCAGCCCAAGTCCCTTCCTCAGGGGCAATGCACTTTTGTTATCAAGGAACCTGGTGGTTTTTCTGCTGAAATCATCTGGAGGGCTCTTTCTCTGGGGGCTTCTGCTTCTGGAAGATAGGCAGATGGTGGCCGGGGTCAGGCTGCTGTCTTAGGACACAAGTGCTTTGGAAGCCCTCCCCAAGGCTGTTTGTGTGGCGAGATTCTGGAGTCTCGTGGATACATTTTCATTTGCCCAACCCTTTAAAAGGGCACGCAGTCTGCTGTCGTACACTTTTATTGATTAACTTTTGTGACTGGATTTTATTGTCTTATTTATTTCTTTTGTAAAGTGCCTTGTGCAATATCTAATTGAAAGGCGGCACTGAAATATTTTAAATGAATGGTAAGACTGTCCTGTCCTCCACAGCTTGTGGTTGTGCAGCCACTGAGACATGTCACAGGGTGTGTGGCCTGTGTAGTGGGTGCTTCTGGCCAGAAGGCATGTGATGCTTCTTTGGCCTTCTCCCCCTCAACAGTGTTTGGGAAGGAATCGGGCAAGCCAGGCTTGGACCAAGAAGTATTGGGCACACCACGCATGTTGCCTTTTTTGTCATGGTTGTGGGGGGAGGCATCCCTGCATGGCTGCCACTTCACTGCATGCGGAAGATGCCCAGGAGGAGAGGGTGGACACCAAATCGTTGGTGCTTACGTGTGGCCCTCTAAACCAGCCTTTCCCAACCGGTGTGCCTCCAGATGTTGTTGGACCACAACTCCCATCAGCCTCAGCCATTGGCAGTGCTGGCTGAGGCTGATAGGAGTTGTGGTCCAACAACATCTGGAGGCACACTGGTTGGGAAAGGCTGCTCTAAACTGTTGAACCTGGACTGTGCGCTTCTTCTGGGGAGTTGAGTGGAAGTCCCCCCACCTTCCTTCTCTTGCCAGGCCTCAGGGAGATGAACCTAGAGGGGAGACCGTGCCTGAGCCTGTGGGTGGGCCACCTCCTTCTGGGCTGTGTGGCCAGGGTGTCTCCTGTCAGGGTCTGAACTCGCTGCTGAGCCGGATGCATGTTCAAAAGGGCCCTTGTAGCCATTTTGGTTTCCAGACCTGCCTTTTGAAATCATGGCTGCCTCTGTCCCCTGTGCGCTTGTTGTGACAATAGTTTCACTGCAAGGAATTACGTTAACCCTTAATTGGCTTTTTCCTGACAGAAGCTCCTTTTGCGGTTGCTCATGGAATATGATTAGATGCGTTGTGCAAGTGAGGAATCTGCCAGCAGGAGTTTTTGAGTCGGTGGTACCTCTTGGCATTTTTTTGCTCATTTAAAAGCAAGGCTTGTCAGAGAGAGGACGGTTTGAAAGGGCTTTAAAGGTGCTCTCCCTCCGCTGTGGTGGGAAGCACGCAGAGGGCAGTGACAAGCTTCGAGAAGGAGAGAGCGTGGGCACGTGCATAAGATTCACTTTCCTCCTCGTGGCAGGGTGTGAGGTGCTTCTGAAATCATTGCATGGAGAGCCCTTCCTTGCTTGCAGCCATCTTGGGCCAACAGGCCTGGAGTCGCTGCGCTTGAAATCTCTCAAGGCCCAAGACTGCAGCTTGGGGTGCTTCTAGCTCAGGGGTCACCAGTTTTCTGAATTTCTGAACTGCTGTGGTCGCCCCCCTCCTGTCACTTCTCTCCCCTCCCCTCCCCGATCAGCCACCTCCCCCCAAATCCTGTAGCAGAAAGTGCATTTATTTATCTATCTATTTTATACCCCACCCTTCCTTCCTAATGGAGTCCACATTTGCACACACTTCACTTTCCCAAGCAGTTTGGTGAACGTCTGAACCTTGGAAAATGCATAGAGTTGAAAAAGAAAGCGGGAAAGAGTATCCCTCTTCCAGCCTCCTACTTTGCTCCTTGAGGAAGAGACAGGACACCACCTCATGGCCAAGGGGCGCGAGGGAGTGGTGGCAACGATGGCGTTGGGAGCTCAGGCTTCACTGGTGCTGCATTGGTGGACCCTGTTCAGATCTTGTCCTGTGCACAGGTGTGTGAGTGGCATCTGTGTTTGTGTGGGGTCTACCCTGCCAAAACATGACCTGGCCACAGTCTTCTGTGCCTTGGTAACCTCCCGTTTAGATATCTGCCATGTGCTTTATGTGGGGCTGCTTTGGAAACTTCTGCTGGTCCAGCATCTGACCAGGAGGCTATTAACTGGCACAAGGGAGGATGGGCTTGTGATGGTGGTGCCAGAATCTCAAGAATTTCATTGGCTCCCAGTTCACTTTCCTGGGCACAATTCAAAGTGCTGGTTTTGATCCTAAAGCCCTAAAGCAGGCGGGCAGCCTTCTTCCTATTGAGGGATGCACTCCTTTGGATAATCAACTGGAGTTGATGGATGGGACCTTTGGGTGAAGGGTGGGCAATAAATCTTAACAACAAATAATTGTCACCTTTAGGTTTGAATTCTCAGTCCAGTACAGATCTACCCAGAAGTAAGCCCAGCTGGGCTTGTTGGGCTTACTCTCCTCAAATAAGGACACAGAAGAATTGTTTTCTCAGTACAACAGGCCAATGCAGCCAAGCCTGCTAACTGGTTGTCAGCACCTGTGGAATAAACATCTTTCCTTGCAAGCCAGACAATCAGGAGAAATTCTGACCCTTCCTGTTGTTCTGAAACTTTATAGAAAGGGGAGCACTTTGAAAAGCCAGGAATGATAAGGAGAAACATAAGGACCTGCCTTATCCTTGAGTCAGACCATTGGCCCATCTAATTCAGTGTTGTCTGCACTGACTGGCAGCAGCTCTCTGGGGTTTCAGGCATGAGTCTTTCCCCAGCCCTCCCTGGAGATGCCAGTGGGGATTGAACCTTGGACCTTCTGCATGCAAAGCAGGGACTCTGCCACCCTTTCTAATGTTTTAGAATTTTAATGTTCATAGAATCATAGAGTCGGAAGGGCCCTCCTATAAGGCCATCAAGTCTAACCCCCTATTTCTTGTAAACTGCTTAGAGATGTATTTATTTATTTAAAAGGGTATATACTATAAATTTTGTTAAATAAATGCTATCAGCAAGGCTCCATCACGCCTGTACAGCTCACAGTATAGGATGTGTTTGCAAGACGTTGCCACCATCTTAATCCATAGCTACTTTTTAAAACCCCTTTCTGAATTTCCTCATATACCTTAGAAAAACCACATATGGAAGACAACTCTTGCATCTCCGTCATTTGGATCTTTCTGACTAGGGCAGCAAACAGATGGCTGGAGTGTGGTAAAGAGTTACAGCTCTGTGCTTAAGCGATGTGGTGATTGTTTGTTTTGTAAGTCTCATCCATTTGTGGGAAGTTTGGACTTCTGTGGTGAGTGGATGTGTCGAGCTCTTTATTAGCCAAATCCTCCAAAATGCAGCTTCTGGAAAATCCAGCTCTCTCGCAGGTCTTGAAAGATAAAGTCTCAGACATGGGAGTCCTGGGGGGAGTTCCACTGACTAGGGGGTGTGGTGAGTGCCCCCATCCTACCTGCTCATGTCACCTATGGGTGGGTGGGGGGAGAGGGAAAGGGGCCCTCATTTGTAACTGGCCCTCATTCTGTTTCAGCAAGTTCTGTCACCCAGCCTGATGCGCCAGGCAGTTAACAGGTAACCATTTTGAATGGTCAAGGCCAGCACTCCTGGGTCAGGCGTGAGGACATCCAGCATGTGTCCGGCTTCCAGCCAGGGCCTCTAGGGCAGCCACATTCAGAGGCAATCTCCCCAGCACCTCATGCTCAGTTGCTCAGTCCCTGCTTCTGGAGGTTGTGTGTGTGATGTGCCTTCAAGTCAGTTTCGACTCATGGCGACCCTATGGATCAGCAACCTCCAGTAGCATCTGTCGTGAACCACCCTGTTCAGATCTTCCTTTCCTGCTGTGGCTTGTAGCTGGTTATGATCCCCTCTTCCAAGGGCTGGAGTTCCAGGGCTTGGGTCAGGCTCCTTGGCGTTACAGAGCTGTGTTGCAAGGAGAATATCTTGCCTAAAAACAACCTGCACATGCCAAAGTCTGACTAAAAGCTCTGGGGGTGGGATGAACACCTAGCTATAAGCAACACCGCAGGATCTAGGGCTTGCCATTTGGGACCCTGATTTCTGTGGGCTGGTCCCTTTTCAGTTGCATTGGGTGTATGTTTGCGCTGGTGCAGAGACGAGGTTTGGACGTACGCACACCCACCCGCCTTTGCCACATGATCATAGATGATATAGCCGTGGTGGCAGAGCTGTCTCATTTATGAATCCATACCTGCTTTTCCTCTTCTGTTTTGACTTTTTCTCTTCCCTCATCTGCTGTTCACACACTCCCCCTCCTCACCCTCACCCCTGTACTGTAGAGTCAGTTCCTGTGTGGAGACTGGGAGGTCATTATGTTTTTTTTGTGGGGGGGATGTCTGTCTGTGGGTAAGCAAAGCAAGCAGCTTGAGTTCTCTTTAAATGTAGAATAAATGAGAGAAGGGAATTCATTTTAGTGAATGAATCCTCCCCCCCCCCCAGTATAAAATCTGTGTTGCATTTGTGCTGCTTTTGCTGCAGAGGGCTGTAAAATTGATGCTCCACCATAGCAGCTAGACTCCCTCACAGCCATTTTGTCATCACTTGGGCCATAGTGAGCAAGCTCATCTGGACCAAGTGGGCTTCATTTGCCATAAATGGGGAGCAGATCATTTGAGACTGATAACAATGTGGTTGCTTTTGAATAGTCATGGAATATATCCAGCTGTAATCATTTCTCTTGATGCTGAAAAAGTGTTTGACAAGAAATACTGGCAATTTGTTTTGTTACTTTGGAAAAATTTGGATTACCTCAAGAGTTTATAAAGTGTATTAGAATTTTATACTTCTCCTAAATCTGAAATAAAGGACAAATGGAATCCTTTTGGATCAGGTTGATTTAGCGAGAGGTTCAAGACAGGGTTGCCCTCTTTCTCCATTGGTATTTGGCCCATGCTTGGAACCATTGGCAGGTGCAGTTAGACAAATCAGGAGATTTATGATTTTGTGCTTCAGCAAGTGGAATTTAAACTAGTTTTTGAAATAATCTGGATTACCTCATTTTGGTGTATGCACAGGACTGAGGGTTCACACGTGTTCCTCTTAACCATGTGGCTTTGCAGAGCTCTTGTGTGCCAAAGCTTGGATGTATTGATGTTTGTTGTATTGTGAATGAGCTGGCAGTTTTTAATTTTCTTTTGTGTGCTCTCCCCCTTTTCCTTTTCCTTTTCCTTTTAATATATTTGCATTTTAAAAAATCAGTAACAAAGGCCCCATTCTGAAGACAGGTGTTGAAACACAGGAGGCCAAGATGCCTCCTCCTCTTCTGCTTCTTTCTTCTTCGTCTTCTTCTTCTTGCTCCTGCAGCTGCTCTGATTTTGCCCGGTCTGCATTTAAGGGCCTTCCATTGGGTGTCTGGCCATCAGGGGCTGCTTCATGTATATGAGGTTTTCTGATGGAGAGAATCTCCATGCACAAGGCAACGTCTACTGAGCCACTTCTGAATTGTGCTGCAAATATTAACTTTGTGTGAAACATGCAGACAGGTGAGCATGTGGGGTGGTAGACCCTTTGGGTTCTGCAGAGATGTGGCCACTGGTGACAGACAACATGGGGTTAATCAGGTGTGTGCAGAAATTTTGTTCTGGAGCATATGAATGATTTAGTGTCATCTTATTTCCGGTATGTAAGCTGGGCCCAAATCCTTGAGACAAATAGCCAAAGCAGTTACGTGGGATTATACTTGCCCATCTTCACATGGAATCAGCTGCGTTTCAGAGCCCTTTTGTGTGGGGGGCATGGAGTGGCCCAGCTGTGATCTGACTCCTCGGTCCTAGCCTTGTGCCGGAGCCCGGGGTCCACATCTCCAGGCAAAGCGGGAAGCTCCCTTAGGCTGCTGGCTGGAGCTTTCCCTCACTCCAGGCCATTGCCCTTGTGCTGGTGCATCTCTGGGCCAACAGCAGCACCCCTTGTTTCCACTCCTGGTGCTTCCTTCTGCTGCCCAGCCTCTCTTGCCTGCATGAGCCTCCAAGTGACTTGTAACGCCCGGAGGGCTGTTGGTGCGGCATGTGCTGCCTGATTGGCCTCCTGCTGCTGGATCAGATGTTACCTTCGCCGCAAAATTCCGCTTGCCGACAACGTGGAGGGCAGGCATTGCTTCCATGCTGCCTGCTGCCTGGTGAAAGCAGCATATCTGAGCAGCTGGGCCTGGGGGGAGCTTTGAGCTCCTGGCCTGGGGTGGGGGTGCCTGCCTGCCTTTGCTGGATATGAACTCAAGGGTCATCTTGCTCCCCCCCCCCCGCCGCCCTCAGTGCTAAGGCAGGTTCAGCAGGTATGAACCGAGGCTGCCTTCTGTGTCCAGAGATCCTTAGGGCAAGTTCCTCCCTCCAGGGGTGTTCTTGGCCTGGATCTTGCCCCTGCCCTCTGCCTTTTTCCTTATGGGGTGAAGGAACCCCCTGGATGCGCTTTCATACGGTGGGTGGTAGATCATGAAGGTGGGGAGGTTTTTAAAGCAAACTTTCTGCTGTCTTTGACTCTTAACTAATCTAGTATTTTTGGACCTCTTCCATTTTTGCTTTCTAACACACCATAGTGCTGTTTTGTTTTTGCTTACTTTTGGGCAAACAGAGCAAACAGTCTTGCTGTGACCTGGCCATCCTCTACTCTGTCTCTAGTCATCCCAATCTAGGGTTGCTACCTCACCACTTGGTTTACCTTTGGAAGGCGTTTTGCTGAACTGCCCTGCTATTGAATTGGAGATGGCTTGTGGCTTCATCTGGACATAAGGCAGACTTGTGGAGTGGTCCTTGCATGTCTGTTTCACAAAGAGTGAATCTCAGCTGGTGCTTGTTGCTGGCAGCTGGGATGTCCTCCTCTTGGTGTTGCTGCCTTTTGTGGTGGTTCACTTCTACGTGTCTCATTTCAGGTGAATGTCACAGTGGACTACATCCGGCCAGCCAGCAGTGCAACAGACACAGCTCCTGCCTTCTCAGAGCGCACCTGTGCCACGGTCACCATAGGCGGCATGTGAGTATTGGCCACAGGTGGAGGGTGATGGGGCTGGAGGGTCTGCTAAGAGCGTTAGAAGAGCCTTGGAGCTGACTCAGGCCAAAGGGGGCCCATCTAGTCCAACATCCCTTTCACACAGTGGACAATAGGATGCCCTAATAGGAAGACCACAAGCAGGACCTGAGTGCAACAGGACTCTCCTCACTTGAGATCCCCAGCAACTTGTACTTAGGGGCTGACTGCGTCTGATGGTAGACGCAGACCATAATGTTCATGTTGACTCAGCTGATGAGAGCGCACTCTGGTCCCCTTCAGTGTTTCAGGCAAAAAGGCCTACTCTAGAGAAGAGCCCTGTGCTGCTTGGAAGCCCCCACCCCAGAAGAGCCTTCTTTGTACCTGAAACCCCACAGAGCCACGGCCAGTCACAGCTAGGCAGCACAAGGCCTGTAACTGCTGCCTGTGGCCCTCGCCTTCCTTATGGCAGCATGGGCAAGCCCTGGTGAGCATTGGTGGCTGGGGCTGCGTTCACTGGTCTGTCCTGTGGGGCTTGGGCCTCCTCTGCCCAGACAACTCATCCAGGACTGACTTGCCGTCTTGGGATCCTGCTGCGCCAAAGCAGCCCTTGTCTGGGCCCGTGTTTAGGCTCGGTGGGATGCTCTGCCGCTTGTGGCAGTGCTGTGGCTTTGCAGGCTGTGCAGTGCTTGGGTTGTCAAAGCTGCTTTCTGAGCCCAGGATCAGGAACTGGTTAAGCAGAGAGCAGGAATAAATGGGCACTTCTGCTGGTGGAAGGTTGTAGAAAGGGGAGTCCCCCCAGGATCGGTATTGGTATCTCCTGTGCTTTTTCACTTGTTCATAAACGATCTCGAGTTAGGGGTGAGCAATGTGGGGGCCAAGTTTGCTGATGATACTGAATTGTTCAGGGTTGTTAAAGAGGGATTGCGAAGACCTCCAAAAGGACCTCTCCAAACTGAGTGAATGGGTAAAGTGGCAAATGCAATTCACTGTAAACAAGTGTAAAGTTATGCCTACTGGAGCAAAAAATCTTAATTTCACATGTACTCTCATGGGGTCTGAGCTGGTGGTGACTGACCAGGAATGAGACCTTGGAGTCATAGTGGATAGCTCAATGAAAATGTCAACCCAGCTGTGAAAAAGGCAAATTCCATGCTAGGGATCATTAGGAAATGGATTGAAAATAAAACTGCCAATATCATAATGTTGTTATGTGCCTTCAAGTCAATTATGACTTATGACAACCCTATGAATCAGCAGCCTCCAGTAGCATCTGTCATGAACCACCCTGTTCATATCATAATGCCGTTATATAAACCTATGGTGAGGCCACATTTGGAATACTGACTACAGTTTTGGTCACCGCACCTCAAAAAGGATACTGTGGAGCTGGAAATGGTTCAGCAGAGAGCAACCAGAATGATCAAGGGGATGGAGCGACTCCCTTGTGAGGAAAGGCTGCAGCATTTGGGGCTTTTTAGTTGAGAGAAAAGGAAAGTCAGAGGCGACATGAGGCGTCAGAGGCATAAAATTATGCATGGCATGGTGAAAGTGGACAGAGAGAAGTTTGTGTCCTCTGGTAACGCTAGAATATTGGAAGATTCAGGACAGACAAAAGGAAGTACTTCTTCACTCAGCGCATAGTTAAACTATGGAATTCGCTCCCACAAGATGCAGTAATGGCCACCAACTTGGATGGCTTTAAAAGAGGACTAGGCCAATTCATGGAGGAAAAGGCTATCACTGGCTACTAGCCATGATGGCTCTCCTCTGCCTCCATGGTTGGAGGCAGGATGCTTCTGAAAACCAGTTGCCGGAAGCTGCAAGGGGGGGAGTGGTCTTGCACTCGGGTCCTGCTTGTAGGCTTCCCGTGGGCATCTGGTTGGCCACTGTGAGAACAGGATGTTGGACAAGATGGGCCACTGGCCTGATCCAGCAGGCTCTTCTTATGTTCTTATGAGCCCAGAACAGGACCTGAGCAGTTGAGGAGGGAGAGGATTTCTTGAAAACATGCCTGCTTGATTTTCTGGCAGAAATTGGGGAATGAGTTCCGCTTTTGTTGGAGAGCACAGAGCTCTCTTGGGCTGTTTCTTGCTCAGCTATTCTTTGAGAAGCAAAACTGCTATTTCACAGCTCAACAAGACACACTCTCCAACTTCGATCTGTGCAGTCCCATCCCCGTTCTTCCAAGTGGGTATTTAAGTGGGAGAACATGGGCTGCGTTCGGGGGGATGGGCACCAATGGCAAGGTCTGCTCTTGTGCCTTTTAATCCCAGAATGTGGCTATGTGCATGGCTGGCTGGATCCACCTGAGAGCCGGTGGGGAAGGAATTGTGAGCCCCCCACCTTAGTCCCTCACTCCACCCTTTTTTTTAAGCCGACCTAATCTGCGCAAGACTGAAGCTCAGTGCTCATTGACTCTAGTGGCATCAGGTAGGCACCTTCACTGGGCATCTACTTAAAACATTTTTGTTTAGGCAACCCAAACATACACGTAGACGTTATGTGTTTTAATCTGTTTTAGCTTATTGTTGATTTCAATTAATTTTTGTATGCTTTTAAATAACTGTTTTTTACTGTCCTACTGATCATTTTAATGCTTCATTTTTTATGGTTTTTGTAAACTGCTTTGAGGTTTTATTACAATTAAGCGGTGCCAGTGTGGTGTAGTGATTAAGGTGTTGGACTATGACCTGGGAGACCAGGGTTCGAATCTGCACACAGCCATGAAGCTCCCTGGGTGACTTTGGGCCAGTCACAGCCTCTCAGCCTCAGAGGAAGGCAATGGCAAACCCCCTCTGAATACCGATTACCATGAAAACCCTCTTCACAGGGTCGCCATAAGTCGGGATCGACTTGAAGGCAGTCCATTTTTCCAAGTGGTATATGTAATTTGTTAAATGAATAAACAGACTCTGCCCTGTGCATTGTTGGTGCTATATAAATGGAAGCTTTAGAAGGAACACAACAGGTCCAGCCCATTGTGAGAATAAAGGTGAAGGTGGATGGGAGGGATTTGTATGCCAGGCTGGCTCGCAGGGCTTGGGCTGAACCTGCAGGGCGTTCGTTGGCTCCTTCCTATTCCTCATGACCAGCAAATGCAAAGCAAATTATTTATTTCACAAGTTATATACCACTTAATTGTAAACAGAACCACTAAGTGGTTTACAAAAACTAAAGGAAACGTTAAAATTGTCAATAAAAGACAGAGTTAAAAACCGGCTCCAAAACAATGGACTGGATGCTCAGCAACGATTGTGTCAACCCCCTGTTTCATCTTACCATTCCATAGCGAGACCAGAGTTTTGACAGGATTGCCAGGTTTTTCCACTGGCAAACGCTGCGGAGCAATCAGGCACACATCAGGTTCTGTGGGCAGGCCATCCAAATGGCCCAACACCTTCACTGTGGGAAGCTGCCCCTGCCATCCAAGCGTCATCAGCTCATGGTCCAGCCACGACAAGGGAGTGCATTTCCTCCCCACCCCTTTGGCCCATCCCTCATATCACATGGCGGGGTAAAGGCTACATCAAGGGTATGCCATGCCCTTTGTATTCACCCAATGGCTATTTGAGACAGCCCCATGCCCGCCATGAAGTCCTGAGTCAGACCAGGAGCATCCCCAATCTGGCTACTGGCCCAATACCAGGAGCAAAAGGTAAAGGAGCTGGTGCTTATTTGGACAAGGGCAAGACCCCACCCCACCCCAACCTGATCTGGGCACCGCTGAGTGAGGCCAGGGCCACCCGCTCATCCACTCAAGTCTTGTTGATACATGCCAAGTCAGCCCCTTCGTCCACGATCAAGTCATGGACGAGCATGGTCTTATTATGGACTTACTAGGGCAGCAGCACCAGACCAAGGACTCAGTGGATGAGCCACCAGTAACGTCTGGAGGAGTGAGAGGGCTGAGGTGGGGGATGGGGACCAAGCATCTAGGCCTCTGCCCCAGAGGGTGGTCAGTCCCTGAACCTACCTTCCTGTGCCCACCACCACCAAAACTGGGGCAGCATCTTCACAACTCCCTGCTACCTGCCCCCGATGCATCTGATTACCATCGTCCACTACCACTATGGACAGCTGGGAAATTAGGGCCACAGATAACAAGCTATGGCTCTGCCGTAGGCACCTTCCCACCCTGTCAGACAGAAAATAGTAATTCCACAGCAGCTCTTCTCTTCCTCCTCCTCCTCTCTCCCACTCAGGGAGAACCCTGCAAAACCAAACTCCCCCATCCCAGCCCCTCACTCCTGCAGTGCTGGCCTGCAGTTCCATTTCCTGACAGATGGTGGCGGTGCCCCTGCCCTCCCCTCCCTCCCCAAAGTGGTGACCCTGCAGGACCCAGGGTGGTGCCGGCACTCCCTGCTTATGCCTCTGGGCACGGCTGCTGCTGTTTGCTTTCTCCGTTTAGCACAGGCAATGCACAGTTAAGGGGAAGGGTCCATGCAGCCTCCAAAGAGAAGGGGTGGTGAGGGGGGGCTTCCCCCGGAAGTCCAGAGTAGAACGATTGCAGCTGGAGTGCTGGAGGCCGTACTGCCAGCATCACAACAGGTTCATTTCATGCATATTTATCCTTTGGCATTCATGCCATGCTCTAATGCTCATCAAAAGGCGTAGAGGAGTTTGCGGAGAAAGGATTCTCAACCCCCGTTTGGCATCGGAACTGGGGAGCCTCCATGTTCCGAGGCACTCTACATCCAAATGCCAGCTGCTGGGAGACAACAGCTGGACTGGGTCACTTGCCCTTGTGCCCTGCTTGGGGGCTTCCCAGGCTACTCTTGCGGGGCAGGATGCTGAATTACATGGGCCCAGCTTGGGCTGACCAAATCCTTAGGGGTACCTGCAGACCTCCTGTGCCAGGGGGCTGCTTCATGGATGTCATTTTTTCCTGCAAGTTACAGGAACGTGTTCTCAGAGCAAGCATCTCCCTGCTTTGGTCAGTCCCTGGAAGCCACGGAGGCAGAAGCACAACTGCTCCTTGATGCTCTTGGCCGGCCCCCTGACTTGAGAGGTGTCACTCTCTCGTTCCTTGCAGGAGATGTGAAACATCCCAAGAGATGCTTGTCCAGCAGCCTGTTCAGCACCTCTAGGGACGGTGAGCGCTTGGCACCCCTTGCTGTCCCCGGGGCCCACTGGTTGTCATTCAGCCTAAAATCTGCAATTTGAGCCTACCCATGGAGTCCTTGCAGGCTATAGTTCCCTGCTTGTCCTGACTGGGTGAGGGGCGCATGGCCTTCCTCTGGCTCACCGATGTGTGCCACGTCCTTGGGCTATAAAGCATCTTGCCCTCTCTGATGCCCTCCCCTGAACCCTCTCATTTGTCTGCACCTGTGAGTAACTGCAGAGGGCAGAGCTGTGAGGCTGTCTTGATCCAGAAACGACATGGCTGGGGAGTCTGCTGCAGTTGGCAAATGCCACATGAGAGCTGCTGTGTAATCCTGTAAATGTAGGAAATAATCCACAAGGGAATGCAAACACAGCCCAGTGCCCCCCCACCATTTCCTAGAAGAGCCGTGACACCTCCGCTTCTCCCAGGTTCCTGCTGCTTGTGGGCCTCCTCCATGAGGGTTCCCTGTGGCCGAAAGGCATCCTCCCTCCCTCCCTGCCAGCTCTGTGCCGTTGCCTGTGGCTGTAGGGAGAGGGCGGCATTCCTTGGGCCTCTGCAGACAGCTGCTGCACTGACTGCCTTCCAAAGCTGCCCTAAGCAGGTGGGAAAAGGCTGCTTTTGTGCTCCTTGTGCTGTGCTGAAGCAAACGTGCATGCGCCGTGCAAAGGGGCTGGCTCAGTGACATGGTGCTTAGTTCTAGGCAACCTTTGCCAAATGGGCTGCATTGCAGGGGAAGGGAAATGGATCCTTCTGCCTTGATGGCGGCTCAGTTCCACCCAGTCGCTCTGCTTCTGCTGCAAACTCCTTCTGCAGCCTGGTAAACCACTTCAGGGACAGCAAAAACCGCAAGCCACAGAAACATGCCTTCAGTGCAGGGACTTCTGTGGCTCTTGCGCAAGCAGATAATAAAACTGGTTTGCCTGAAGGCAGACTTAACATCTTGGGCCTGGGGATGTTCATTCTCTTCCCACTTACTCTTTGGGGATGGGAGGCACTGCTTGCCCTTGCTCCGACAGGAATGGTTTCTCGCCCTGCCTTCCACTCGTCGAGAGTTCTGCCAAGGAGAGAGACACTCTTCCTTCAGTCCAAAGAGGCCTGAGCTGGCCTTCCTCCTAGGCCCCAGCCCCAGGGAGTGGTCTGAAGGCACCTAAGGCTGCCACTTTGCTGAAGCAAAGCAGGTCTGAATCTGGTCAGTGCTCAATGGGGGTGGGAAGGAATGTGCAGGCTGTGGGAGGTCCCGCTAAGCTTTTTCAGGTGCCCCTGCCATCCTAACCCCTGCCATGCTTGGCATCTAGCAGCACCAGGATGTGGCAGGGGCTCCACCCTGCCCTGCCTTGTGCTCCCTGGTCTGGCAGTGCTAAGCCAAAGGCTACAGTGAGCTTTGTGTGAGCCTGCTGAAAAGCTTTTTGCATTTTATTATTTATTAAATTCATATCCCACCCTTCCTCCTAGAAGGGTCACAGACAAAAACACTAAAAACCACTCTAAAACTTATTTTAAAAAGACTTAAAAGCATACTATATCAAAGCATCTTTAAAAATATATTAAACCAAAATATCTTTAAAAACATCTGTTTAAAAAAGTGTTAAAACATCTAAAACAGTAATTCCAACACAGACACAGACTGGGATAAGGTCTCTACTTAAAAGGCTTGTTGAAAGAGGAAGGTCTTTAGTAGACACCAAAAAAGTAACAGAGATTGCACCTGTCTAATATTTAAGGGAAATTCCACAGGGTAGGTGCCACAACACTAAAGTTCCGCTTCCTATGTTGTGCAGAACGGACCTCCTGATAAGATGGTATCTGCAGGAGGCCCTCACCTGCAGAGTGCAGTGATCAACTGGGTATATAAGGGATAAGACAGTCTTTCAGGTATCCTGGTCCCAAGCTGTGTAGGGCTTTGTACACCAGAACTAGAACCTTGAATTTAGCCTGGTAACTAATGGGCAGCCAGTGCAATTCTTTTAGCCACGGGGTGACATGTTGGGCAATACCCTGCCCCAGTGAGCAGACACATTGCCAGTCATCACCATCACTGTTTATTTGTATGCCACCTTTTCATAACAATTCATGCACAAGGCGGCTCACAACATGAACAGAAAAAAGTTACACAATTTACTGTAAAAAATAAATTCAGTGGTCAATAAGTTAACAAAAACATCTTAAAAACATACAATAAATTGATATATCCTTATAATTCCTAATAAAATCCAACAATAAAATACAGAAGCACAATCCCAATAATAGCAAAACAAAAACCCAACCAACAGAAAATAATTTTTTACCCAAACAGAAGCCTCTAAAGAACACCCCAGAGTCAAGGTGGTCTCTGGCATCTTCAGGTAGTGATACCTTTTGCAGCTGCAGTCAGTCAAGGCCCCAGCCTTCCAGGCCAGGTAGAAAGAGGCCAACAAGCAGGGACTTGCAGGTCTTACAGCCGAGATGGGCTCTGGACAAGCTTCTGGACCAACCTTAAGGGCAGCCCCACATAGAGCACATTACAGTAATCCTGCCTGGAGGTTACCAGTGTGTGGACAACAGTGGTCAGGCTATCCTTGTCCAGCCGAAGCTGGTAAAAGGCACTCCTAGCCACAGAGGTCACCTGGGCCTCTAGCAACAAAGATGGATCCAGGAGCACCCCCAGACTACAGACCTGCTCTTTCAAAGGGAGCATGACCCCATCCAAAGCACGCAGCTGACTAGTTATCTGAACTTGGGAACCATCAAACTACAGCGTCTCCGTCTTGCTAGGATTCAGAGTCAGTTTATTGGCCCTCATCCAGCCCACCACTGAGTCCAGGCAGCAGTCAAGTGCTTGCACAGCTTCTGCCGATTCAGCTGTTACGGAGAAATAGAGCTGGGTATCATCAGCATACTGCTGACACCTCGCCCCAAATATCCGGATAACTGCTCCCAAGGGCTTCATATAGATGTTAAACAGCATGGGGGACAAGATCCCCACATCACAACTGCCAGGGGGCTGAAAGACAATCGCCCAATGTCATTCTCTGAAAAAATGACCCTGGAGATAGGATCGGAACCACTGTAAACAGAGCCTCCAATACCCATCTCACCAAGTTGGCCCAGAAGGATACCATGGTCAATGGTATCAAAAGCCGCTGAGAGATCAAGTAAGAATAACAGGGTCGCACTCCCTCTGTCCTTCTCCCGATAAAGGTCATCCATCAGGGCGACCAAGGCCAATTCAGTCCCATAAGCAGGCCTGAACCCAGACTGGGATGGGTCAAGATAATCTGTTTCATCCAAGAGTACTTGCAATTGCTGCGCCACAACCCTCTCAATCACCTTCCCTAAAAAGGGGGTATTTGTGACTGGGCTTTAGTTGTCACAAATCAGTGGGTCCAGGGTGGGCTTTTTCAGGAGCAGTCAGATCACTGACTCTTTCAGGGCAGCAGGGACCACTCTCTCCTGCAATGACATGTTGACCATACCTTGGATCTACTCAATCATGCCCCTTGGCAAGCTTTAGAAAAACTCCTGTCAAACTAATCTCATCTCTTTTTTTGATCGGGTCACTAGCTTAGTAGATGGTGGAAATGCTGTAGATGTCATCTATCTATATTTCAGCAAAGCGTTTGACAAAGTCCCCCACGACCTTTTGATTAGCAAACTGGTCAAATCCGGACTAGATGGAAATACTGTCAGGTGGATTCACAACTGGTTGGAAAACCGTACTCAAAGAGTGGTCGTCGGTGGCTGTGCTTCGGACTGGAAAGAGGTCTTGAGTGGAGTGCCACAAGGTTCTGTCCTGGGGCCGATACTCTTCAACATTTTTATCAATGACTTAGATGACAGGGTGGAGGGAAGCCTTATGAAGTTTGCGGATGATACGAAACTGGGAGGGATAGCTAACACAATGGAAGACAGGAATAAAATCCAAAGGGACCTGGATAGACTAGAAAATTGGGCTGAAATTAATAAAATGACATTCAATAAAGACAAATGCAGGATTCTGCATTTAGGCCAGAAAAACAAGACGCATGGGTACAGGATGGGAAATACCCGGCTTAGCAGTAGTGCGTGTGAGAAGGACCTTGGAATTGTAGTGGATCACAAGTTGAACATGACCCAGCAGTGTGATGCTGCGGCAAAAAAGGCAAACACGGTTTTGGGCTGCATAAACAGAGCTATAGTTTCCAGGTTGAGGGACGTAATAGTCCCACTATATTCTGCATTAGTCAGGCCTCATCTGGAATACTGCGTTCAGTTCTGGGCGCCTCATTTTAAGAAAGATATAGACAAGTTAGAGCGGGTTCAGAAGAGGGTGACGAGGATGATAGCCGGTATGGAGAACAAGTGTTATGAGGAAAGGTTGAAGGAACTTGGCATGTTCAGTCTGGTGAAGAGAAGTCTGAGGGGTGACATGATTGCACTCTTTAAGTACCTGAAGGGCTGTCACATAGAGGAGGGTACAGATTTGTTCTCTGCTGCCCCAGAGGGTAGGACTAGGTCTAATGGTTTTAAGTTGCAGGAGTGTAGATTCAGATTGGACATTAGAAGGAACTTCTTGACAGTAAGGGCAGTTCGGCAATGGAACCGCCTGCCTAGGGAGGTGGTGGGATCCCCTTCGCTGGATGTCTTCAAGCAGAGGCTGGACAGCTAGCTATCTGTGGGAGATGCTCTAGCTGTGGATTTCCTGCTGTGAGCAGGGGGTTGGACTCGATGGCCTACAAGGCCCCTTCCAACTCTATGATTCTATGATTTAATAAGCCAAGAAGGGCAAGGGTCAAAAGGACACATTTCTGGCTACATCTTTGCAAGCACCTTGTCCACGTCATGGGGCCACCATTCCCAAGAATTTGCAGCAGATGTTGCACTGGACACCTCACTGGGGACTACACTAGATGTGGATGGGGCATTAAGACTGCTAGGGAGGCGATTAACGTTACCCTCAAAGTGCCTTGCAAACAATTCACAGTGGGCCTCCGAAGGGTCTAAGACTCCATTTCCTTGAGTTGATGTCAATAGACCCCTGACAATACAGAAAAGCTCCACCGGACGGCTACTTGAGGATGTGAAGGAGGCAGAGAAGTGGGCCTCCTTCTCCGCCCACAGTAGGCACGATTATGTTTTACTTGTGCCTAATCAGCCACACAGCACATCTTTTGCCACTTGCGGTCTAGTCATCATCCAGCCTGTTTCATTGCCCTTAGTTTCCTCTCTCCTTGGCCCGACACCAGGGGCAGGCCCTCACAGCCAGCTCCAGGACAGAGTGGTTTCCTGGCGACAGAGATGGAAGTTCTGTAGACCACAGCAACTCCTCCCCCGCCATCCCTGCAGCCTGTGCTGATGTTGCACTGAGTATCCAGGTGGGCAAAGCTGGGTCAGATCAACTCCTGCCAGCTCACCTACCCAGGCCTTGGTAATGCACACCAAATTGATGAGTGTGGGCTTACTGTGTCATGATCTGGCATTAAACAACAGGACACACAGTCAAGTGGGCGCAAAGATGAGCAACCAGGAACCCATCCATAGGAGGAGTGGGAGCGAGGAACAAGGCGCAGACAGCCTTGCCCTCGTCTTCCATGGTAGGAACAGTTTTAATGCTAAACTATCTTTGTGGAAGAGGTAACTGCCACCTTCATGGTGGGGGTGGGGGTGGGAGTTGGGGAGGCCACTGATGTCTGCCAAGTGAATTGTCACCCTAGGTGCTAATTGTGCAGACCTTTCCCAAGCTCTGCCTTTTGCTACTGTGGGACAAATAGATGGGAAGGAAGGTTCCTAGCTTGCAGTGTTTTGAGGCTCTGGATATTGGAACCAGGCTTGGCTGCGCTCGTCTCCCCAACAGACAGCTCTCTCCCTCTCTCTCTCTCCCTCTCCACCCCCCACTTCTATAAAATAAATAAAATCTGATGCTTCTGCTCATTGACATCTGGTTGATCTGCAGCTGGAACTGGGGAAGAGCTTGAGAACGACTTAGCAGCAGCTGGGGAGGTGGCCCCACGTTGTTTGAGGCAGGCATGCTCCAGTCTAAGCAGCACTGCTGGGAGGGAGGGAGGGAGGCCCATCAGCTTGTCTCGCCTCCGCTGAATCTGAAATCCTCCACATCCGCTTTGGAACCGGGAGTGCAGAGAATGCAGGAGGGAGGGTGTAGTCTGAAGCAGCTGGGTGGGTCCAGGTTGGGGGAGGTTGTCTTAGCTGCATTTGCCCTGGGTGACGGAGACAGAGGGTCCTTGGAGCTCAAGGGAAGCTGAGCCTCCTTCCTGAGGCCAGGAGCCCCCATCTCTCCTGCCCCCTATACACAGCATGTTGCAAGCTGTTCTGGTGAGCAGGACTGTAGGAGGGGCCTGAGGGGCTTCTCTTTCACGCCCCTGAAAGCAGAGTTGAGTATAGCAGTAGATTTCCATTTGCTAGATAGGGCGGGCAGCTGTCTTGAGTTGGAGCTTGCCATCAAAGGAGGTGGGCAGTGAAGGGGATGCTTGTGATCCTGTCTGGCAAGTCACAAGCTTCGTGGTGGGGCCAGTGACCTTCAAATTGGGGGGGGGGCAGCTGCCATCCTTGCACTTGAGCATTCTTTGTGTGGGTCATATTAGTAGCAGGCAAGGCGCTGCTTTGGGGGCAGAGAGAGAGAGAGAAGAGGTGGTGGTGCAGGAGAGGGAAGCTGCCAAGGCTGCTCTGTGTGTGTTTCTGCAGGCAGCCATCCGCCATGCTGTGAGAAACAAAGGACTGGAACCATAGAATCATAGAATAGTAGAGTTGGAAGGGGCTTACAAGGCCATCCAGTCCAACCCCCTGCTCAATGCAGGAATCCAAATCAAAGCATTCCCGACAGATGGCTGTCCAGCTGCCTCTTCAATGCCTCTAGTGTCGGAGAGCCCACTACCTCTCTAGGTAATTGGCTCCATTGTCGCATGGCTCTAACAGTTAGGAAGTTTTTCCTGATGTCCAGTCGAAATCTGGCTTCCTGCAACTTGAGCCCATTATTCCGTGTCGTGCACTCTGGGATGATCGAGAAGAGATCCCAGCCCTCCTCTATGTGACAACCTTTCATGTACTTGAAGAGTGCTCTCATATCTCTCCTCAGTCTTCTCTTCTCCGGGCTAAACATGCCCAGTTCTTTCAGTCTCTCCTCAGAGGGCTTTGTTTCCAGTCCCCTGATCATCCTTGTTGCCCTCCTCTGAACCTGTTCCAATTTGTCTGCATCCTTCTTGGAAGTGCGGAGACCAGAACTGGACGCAGTACTCAAGATGAGGCCTCACCAGTGCTGAATAGAGGGGAACTAATACTTCACGTGATTTTGAAACTATAGTTCTGTTAATGCAGCCTCATATAGCATTTGCCTTTTTTGCAGCCACATCACACTGTTAGCTCATATTCAGCTTGTGATCAATGACAATTCCGAGATCCTTCTCACATGTCGTATTGCTGAGCCAAGTATCCCCCATTTTATAACTGTGCATTTGGTTTCTTTTTCCTAAGTGTAGAACTTTGCATTTATCCCTGTTGAATTTCATTCTGTTGTTTTCAGCCCAATGCTCCAGCCTATCAAGGTCCCTTTGAATTTTGTTTCTGTCTTCCACGGTATTAGCTGTGCCCCCCAATTTTGTATCATCTGCAAGTTTGATAAGCATGCTTTGTACCTCCTCATCCAAGTTGTTAATAAAAATGTTGAAGAGCACTGGGCCCAGGACAGAGCCCTATGGTACCCCACTCGTTACTTCTGCCCAGTTTGAGAAGGAACCATTGATAAGCACAATTGTGGATCCACCTGATAGTTTTTCCATCCAGCCCACATTTAGCTAGCTTGCTAATTAGAATATCATGGGGCACTTTGTCAAAAGCTTTGCTGAAGTTGAGATAAATTATGTCCACAGCATTCCCACAGTCTACAAGGGAGGTTACCTGATCAAAATATGAGGTAAGGTTAGTTTGGCAGGATTTGTTCTTAATAAATCCATGTTGGCTCCTAGTAATCACTGCATTGATTTCAACATGCTTACAGACTGACTGCTTTATAATCTGCTCCAGAATTTTCCCAGTGACTTCAGGCTGACTGATCTGTAGTTCCCCGGTTCCTCCTTTTTGCCCTTTTTGAAGATAGGGACAACATTAGCTCTCCTCCAGTCATCCAGCACTTCACCAGTCCTCCACAATTTTGCAAAGATAATAGACAGCGGTTCTGAGAGTTCTTCAGCCAATTTCTCCAATACTCTAGGATGCAGTTTACTGGACCCTGGAGATTTGAACTCGTTCAAAGTGATTAGGTATTCCATGACTGTTTGTCTATCAATCTCAAGCTCCAGTCCTGACCCTTCTACTTCATGTTTCCCGGGAGGGTCATAGGCCCTTTTTTGGGAGAAGACTGGGAGCCAAAGTAGGAATTGAGCACTTCTGCCTTTTCTTTGTCATCTGTTATCATTTTGCCATCCTCATTGAGTAGCTGTACCACCACCTCCTTTCTCTGTCTTTTACTATGGATGTACCTGAAGAAAGCTTTTTTGTTGCTTGTAGCATCTCTCGCTAACCTCAGCTCATTCTCAGCTTTAGCCTTCCTGACGCCATGCCTGCAATTCCGTGCTACCTGCCTGTACTCTTCCTTTGTGGCCTGGCCTTCTTTCCACTCCATGTATGTGTCCTTTCTTGTTTTCAGGTCATCTCTAAGCTTTCTGTGAAGCCACATTGACTTCTTCTGCTGTTTCCCCCCTTTTTTCCTTGTTGGAATTGCTTGCCATTGCGCTTTTAGAACTTCCTTTTTTAGAAACTCCCACCCATCTTGGACTCCTTTTCTAGGGTGGCTTGTCATGGAACCCTACTTACAATTGTTCTGAGTTTATTAAAATCAGCTTTCCTGAAGTCCAGGGTGCGCATATGGCTACTCTCAGCTTTTGCTTCTGTTAAAATCAAGAATTCAAGTATGGTGTGGTCACTTTCCCCCAGAGTTCCGGTAACTGCCACTTCATCCACCAAATCATCTCTATTGGTTAGAATCAAGTCAAGGACAGCTGATCCTCTGGTTGCTTCCTCCACTTTCTGTAGGAGAAAGTTATCAGCAACACAAGTCAGGAATTTCTTGGAGGGGCCGTGTTTGGCAGAATTTGTCTCCCAATACATATCGGGGCAATTGAAATCCCCCATTACTACTATATTATGACTCCTCAAAACATTGGCAATTTGCTTTGCAAAAGTTTCATCATTTTTCCCCCTTGATTGGGTGGTAGGTAGTAGATTCCAACCACCATGTTCCTCTTATTCCTTGCCCCATTAATTTTAATCCAGATACTCTCAGTGGAACTACAAGCTCATCTTCCTGTATTTCTGTGCTGGGATATATATTTTTAACATATAGCGCAACTCCACCTCCCTTTTTATTCCTTCTGTTCTTCTTGAACAAGTTGTATCCTTCATTTGCTGTATTCCAGTCATGGGAGTCATCCCACCAAGTTTCAGTTATACCTATTAAGTCATAATTGTCCTCCTGTATTAAGAGTTCAAGTTTGTCCTGCTTGTTTCCCATGCTCTGTGCATTAGTATACAGACATCGAAGAGCATGTGATTTATGGCTTGGCTTCCTTACTACATTTTTCTGAAGACTGTTACTGGGCCTTATTAGAGCCGATCTCTCTGTTCCCGTTACCGAACCAGGTGGGGTAGAAGGGTTGTGGAGCCATTTTGGTAGCCCAAGCCCCATGGGGGAAGGAGAGCCACTTGGGGGGACATCCGAGGTCTGGACCTGAGGGTTGACCTCAGGGAAGCCCCGTCGCCACTTGTGCTGGCTCCCGAGTGACAAGCCTCTGTGGACGCTGCATCCCAATGCTGGTGCTTCTGTGCCAAATTGCCCTGTTTATGAGTCTTGTTCAACCCATCTGCCACGCCTCCTCTGGCCCCAGAAGGTGTCTCCACAAGCATCCCCCTTTACAGCAAATCGCATGGGGTCGGTAGGAAGAGAGGATCCTGGGGGGGGAGGCTGTGTGACTCTGTGTGCTCTCCTGGGTGGGCAGCAAGCAGGCCATTAGCTGGGCTTGCCGGAGGCATGTGTGTGGAGGGGAGGGCTGCAGACAGGCCACAGTGCCCTCCTGGGTGCACAAGGGATAAGGCTGTCCGTTTTCTGCCCAAGGGCCACATGCCAGTGCTGGGAGGGCCCAGAGGCAAAAGCAGGCAGGGCAACAAATGCCCCTTTTTGTAACCTTTGCCCAGTGGGCTCCTTTCTCCACATGCTCCCACACGCCTGTCTGCCCCCCCTCCAGGTGAGGAAGAGGCACTCGGACTGAAGGCTGTATTGCAATATTGGGATGTGAAGCAGGGCCAGGGGGAGGGGGGTTTGGGAAGAATGCCGAGGGCGACATTTGGCCTAGGAGCCTGAGCTGCCCCACCCCTGGCCTTGAGACGGGGGCCCCTGTGCTCTGGTACCTGCAGGCAGTGCTCTCCCCCCCAAACAAAAACAACAACATGGGTCCTGGACCTGATGCCGCGCTGGAACGGATGGATCCAGCCAGTGTGCGCTGGTGAGAGTAGCTTGGAGATGCCGCCAGGCTGAGGGTGGCGGTGCCGCTCTTGCCAGGGGGAAGCGAAGCCGGGGCCCAGCTGCATTGCCTCGCTGGCACTTCGGTTTGGCCGTGCAGCAGCTGGGCTCCTTGCCTCCAGGCTGCAGGCCCAGGCGGTCTCTGGAGCCTCTCCTGGCTGGCTCTCGGGGCTCCTGCCCAGGTTGTCCCTCACTTGCCGTGGTTGCGGTGGTGGTTCTGCTCCTGGAGCACTAGCCTCGTATGCTGAATGGGAAGAAGCCTTCCCCAGGCTGCTCCCCCCCCCCGCTGCAGCGTTGGGCATCATCCCAGACAGTCAGCAGACAACCTCAGTGAGCTGCTAAGCTGCAGACATCACTTTGCAAATGTGGAACGTGTCAGACTTCAGCAGCCAGACTCAGCACTCTGAATGGAGAGTCAGCATTTGCTCTCCCTTCTCCTTTCTTCCTGGCCTGCAAACATGGTTAAGATGCAGGCCCCTGGGAGCTTCTCTGTTGAAAAGGGGGACGCCAGCCTCTCTGGTCACCTCCCATCTGCACGCAGGCTTTGGGTGAGGGGAAGGGGTCACAGCTGGGCAAAGGCAACGCCCCCCAGGGATCATCATGCCTTTTTTCTTCCCTATATTGCGGCTCACCACTGCCTTGTGGGGAGAGTGGTCCCCTCTTAATGTGCCCTCTTATCCATCCTGGATTGCCCTGCAGCCCTTCCGATTTTGGGTGCACATCTCGTGGAGAGTGTGCTCTTTCTGGCCAGCCCAGCTGATCAGCAGCCCCTCTAGTGGCAGGAGTGTGAAGGCCTGAGCCTCTGTAGATCAAGGGGAGAGCTGCCCCAAAGGCCTTCCTGCTTGCTTCGGGCTGAAGGCCTGCCAGATGGGAGGTGGGTCTGTGTTGGGGCACCGTGAAGGGGGAAGCTCAGTCCACGGCCTTGGGGTTGAGTGGGGGCCATCCCTGACATGAGCGCCTCCTTGCTGGCGCTTTGCTGGCAATGTCCAGCTGCCAAGAGAGAGGCAAACTGCTCTTAGTGGGCCGTGATGGCTCCAGAACAGCGTCTCCTTCCTGAAACGCCTCTTGTGGGGACCCTGTTGTCCTACTCTGAGTTTCCATCCCTGGAGCTGAGTTGCTCATGACGTCTCCTCTCCCCCCCCCCTCCAGCACAGGATGGGAGGCAGCTGCCTCAGGAAGGTGGGCTGTGTGGGTTGCTGGTGTTGGGCAGCCGTCTGCCTGAAGTCGGAGGTGGCTGCTTATTCCTGGGTGCCTGGCATTTCGCGCGGTGCTGTTGCAGCTGCCGCCTTCTCTTGGCAGCCGATTGCCTCCGCTGCAGATCTTCTGACGCTCTTCTGTTTCGTCTCACCCAGCCTATTTTTGGCTCTTGGTAGTAGCTTCACTTGGCCCCCTCCCTTGGCTCCAGGCCGGCAAGGCTCTCTGGTGTGCTTGGATGTGGCAAGCTCTGAGTTCGTGTCCTGTCTGAGTAATCACAGGGGAATTCAAGAGGCACCCAGCAGAGGATTGATGAGCTGGTTTGAAGCGGCTGATCCACGGAGCCCTGCCTGGGCCTTCACGGGGCAGCTGAGCGGGGCATGTAGACTCAAATCTGAGGGAGCCCAAATGATAACAAGCCATGTTGTACAGTTGCTGCCTGGCCAAATGCTTTGAAATTATTTTAATTGCTGACAGTTTTCTTGTTTGTGGCTGTCTCTATGCTCGTGGCGGAGCAAGGCTGAACGGGCTGCTTGCATTCCAGCTCTGGTAGCCCTCTTGGGCCACTGGGGAATAATCTGCCCAGCCCCACCTCCCAGGGGAAAGGGCTGCAAAGGGATAGGAAATCCTGAGCTGGCTGTGCTGGTGCATGCAGAGGACGCAGAGAGCTCAGCAGAGTCAGTGATGGTGCCTGTTCCACGGCTGTTGTGCTGAGAGCCCCCCCCCCTTTGTGACAAAGGCATCCTGGGGGGTCCCAGCTGCAACCCTCTTTTCTCCACCTCCTTTGTGGCCCACTCACTGGGCACTCTGCACGTGACCCTTTTCCTCCAAGACAAACAGGAAGTAAGGCGAGCCATATTTCACTGCCGAGGTGGGCCTTGGCAAGAGTGGCCCCTTTTCAGCTTGACCCAGGCCCAAGGAAGTCTAGGGTTGGTTTGACTGGCATTATTAACAGAAGTAGCAACTGCAGCATTTAGGATGGGTGGGGGACAGGGAGGTCTGATAAAATAAACAGGCAGCACTTCCAAAGGAACAAGGAAATGTTAGACTCAAAGAGATTGTAAGAATTTGGGAATGGAGTGTGAGTCTGAAGAGCACTGAAATTTTGCTCTTCAAAAGGTCAAACGACTGTGTCTGCTTTGCATGCAGAAGGTCTCAGGTTTAGGAATAAACGGACAGTTCTCCCAATGGAGGGCTGTAGAAAGTGGAGTCCCTCAAGGATCGGTATTGGGACCTGTACTTTTCAACTTGTTCATTAATGACCTAGAATTAGGAGTGAGCAGTGAAGTGGCCAAGTTTGCTGACGACACTAAATTGTTCAGGGTTGTTAAAAGAAAAAGGGATTGCAAAGAGCTCCAAAAAGACCTCTCCAAACTGAGTGAATAGGTGGAAAAATGGCAAATGCAATTCAATATAAACAAGTGTAAAATTATGCATATTGGAGCAAAAAATCTGAATTTCACAAATACGCTCATGGGGTCTGAACTGGCGGTGACTGACCAGGAGAGAGACCTCAGGGTTGTAGTGGACAGCACGATGAAAATGTCAACCCAGTGTGCGGCAGCTGTGAAAAAGGCAAATTCCATGCTAGCGATAATTAGGAAAGGTATTGAAAATAAAACAGCCGATATCATAATGCCGTTGTATAAATCTATGGTGCGGCCGCATTTGGAATACTGTGTACAGTTCTGGTCGCCTCATCTCAAAAAGGATATTCTAGAGTTGGAAAAGGTTCAGAAGAGGGCAACCAGAATGATCAAGGGGATGGAGCGACTCCCTTACGAGGAAAGGTTGCAGCATTTGGGGCTTTTTAGTTTAGAGAAAAGGCAGGGTAGAGGAGACATGATAGAAGTGTATAAAATTATGCATGGCATTGAGAAAGTGGATAGAGAAAAGTTCTTCTCCCTCTCTCATAATACTAGAACTTGTGGACATTCAAAGAAGCTGAATGTTGGAAGATTCAGGACAGACAAAAGGAAGTACTTCTTTACTCAGCGCATAGTTAAACGATGGAATTTGCTCCCACAAGATGCAGTAATGGCCACCAGCTTGGATGGCTTTAAAAGAAGATTAGACCAATTCATGGAGGACAGGGCTATCAATGGCTACTAGCCATGATGGCTGTGCTCTGCCACCCTAGTCAGAGGCAGCATGCTTCTGAAAACCAGTTGCTGGAAGCCTCAGGAGGGGAGAGTGTTCTTGCACTCGGGTCCTGCTTGCGGGCTTCCCCCAGGCACCTGGTTGGCCACTGTGAGAACAGGATGCTGGACTAGATGGGCCACTGGCCTGATCCAGCAGGCTCTTCTTGTGTTCTTATGTTTTACAAACATGGTTCTCCTCCTCCTGATTTCATCCTCACAATAACCCTGTGAGGTAGCTTAGGCTGAGAACCATTAACTGGCCCACGGTCACCCAGTGAACTTCATGGCCGAGTGGGGATTTTAACCCTGGTCTCCCAGGTCCCAGGCGGACACTCCAGCCACTACACCAGCACGCTGCTTCTCAGGTGTAATCCCCGCTGGCATCTCCAGGCAGGGCTGGGAGAGACCCCTGCCTGAAAGCCTGGATAGCTGCTGCCATCCAGTGTGCGCAGTACTGAGCTAGACGGAACCAGCGGCCTGGTATGGGGCAGCTTCCCCTAAGTCCCTATCCTTGTATCCATTTGCTGGGAGGCATCAAAGGGTCTCCAACTCTGCTCTGTGATGTGCGGTCCAGGAGCACGATCCGCCCCTCTCCCGTTGTGGTCCGTGAGGCAGGGCGAGAGGAGGTCGGAGGTCCAGCAGAGCGAGCAGTCCTCAGTCTCCGAAACTAGCCTGTCCCCTGCTGCAAGGTAGCCAAGGCTGAGCAAGGCAGGGAGTGGGCTCCACAGCTGGGGCCCCGGGGGTCACCCTTCTCAGGGTGAATTGGGTTTGCATGGCTCCCGGAGGCCTGGGAGGTGCTTCCAGAGCTGGCCTGAGCGTTCATTGTCGGCCATGGGTGTGTGCGTAACTTTCAGATGACATCGCCTGTTCTCTTGAACGTGGACCCTCCGTGCCTTCAGCCCCTGTGATTCATGTCTTTTCCTTTTATCCTGCAGCAACATTGCAGAAGCCTTGGTCAGCAAGGGACTGGCTATGGTCATCCGCTACCGCCAAGACGATGACCAGCGTTCCTCGCACTACGATGAGCTGCTGGCAGCCGAGGCCCGGTGAGTGAGCGAGTGGCAGACGGACCAGCAAGGCAGTGCCAGAAAGAGTGCCGCTAGTGTGAGTGTGTGTGACTGCGTAAAGCCCCCTCAGGCCAATCCGGAGGGTCCCTCAGGCGTAGCTGCGGCAGTTTGTCTTCCAGTGGTGAGGAGGGGAAAGGGGGAGAGAGAATGGGGCCTCGGTAGCCCACGCCAGTCTGCCTCCTGCAAAGTGTGAAGCAGTTTGAGAGGCCCCTCCTGCTTTTACAGTTCAGTCAAGTGACACGCAGAAGGGTTGAGAGTCCCTCCCCTCCCGTCAATCTTATTAAGGGTCTGTCGGCCACCAACTAGCCAAGTGTCCTCAGGGACCGAGGTGGCCTGCAAACCTGGAAGCAAAGAGTGGCTGCACTGCCTATGGGCAGAAAAGGGCAAAGGTGGCACGGTGGCACAGTTAGCGCCGGGGCCGTGTGCTTCTGAAGCCAATTACCAGACTGGTATGGCATAGTGTGGGCTCCCTGATGGATGTTCTTCAGGCTGAGGAGGGGGGAAAGCCACCTTGCCAGTCCAACAGCCTTTCTGCCAGCACAGAGGCCAGAGCCCCCAGGCTGAGGATGTACCCAACAATGAGGGTTTGTGCAGAAGCGTAGGAGGAGCTGGGCTACTAAGGAGACGTGGAGAGGCATCACAAGGGGCTGCCTTCTTGGCTCCCCCCCCCATGCAAAACGAAGCCACCTTGGCTTCACCCAGGGGCTCCTGCAAGGGTCATGGTGTCAGTCTGATGCAGGAGTGAGAAAATACTGGTTCAGCCTTTTAGATAGTGCCCTTCCAGTGTTCAGAGTGGCATTGGACCTTCTGATGTGGCATTTTCCATTTGCTACAGCCGAAACGTGTGAGCCTGGCCTTGCATTTAGATTTGGAGAATCACCAAGTTTGTGGACTTCAGTAATAACTTGTGAGGAGTGCTGAAGTCTAAGGCCAGAGAGAAGATCTGCCCCAGTTTTGCAATGGCCGAATGACCTGGTCCTTTAGACATGCGCCTCAACCCTCTTAGTTCGTTCTTCATCTCACATGCCCTGACAAGTGTGTAAGAGAAGACATAAGAACATGAGGAGAGCCTGCTGGATCAGGCCAGTGGCCCATCTAGTCCAGCATCCTGTTCTCACAGTGGCCAACCAGGTGCCCTAATGGGAAGCCCGCAAGCAGGATGAAGAGTTCTTAAGGAGAATGCTGGAACAGCAGCAGCCAAGAGAAGAACAGGAGGTGGAAGGAGAGCACCAAGTTGAAGCAGAAGAGGAGACTGTTGCAGAGAGCAACAACGAAGTGGAGGAAACTGGAAAAGGGAGACAGGAGCAGAAGCGCCAGAAGACACCCTTCACTGGTGGAACTACGGAACCGCTTCCAGCCACTTGAGGGTGAGACTGGAGGACAGTCCGCAGGGGAAGAATTACAGGAGAGCCCACGCGACAGCCAGCGAGAGGCTGAAGCTCAGTCAAGCAGAGGCAATGAAACCACACCCCACAGTAAGTAATAAGAGAAGGTGAGTAGTAGTGGGAGGGATTGAAACCCAAGCATGCCAAGACGACCCATGGACTCACCAGGTGTGCTGCATCCCTGGAGGACAGATTAGAGATATGACGGAAGGGTTGCCATCACTCATAAAGCCCACGGACAGATATCCCTTTCTTCTCATCCATGTGGGAAGGAATGATACGCCCAAGCGGAGCTACAAAGAAATCACGTCAGGCTTTGAAGCTCTGGGAAGGAAACTCAAGGACTTTGGGGCCCAGATAGTTTTCTCGTCCATCCTTCCAGTACTTAGAAGAGGAGAGGAAAGGGAAAGAAAAATACTCCAGGTGAATGACTGGCTATGAAGGTGGTGCCTACGTGAGAGATTTTGATTCTGGGACCACGGGCTATGCTTCCTGGAAGATGGATGGCTGACAAGTGATAGGTTGCACTTCACAAGGACTGGGAAGAATGTGTTCAGCCTCAGCATGGAGAAATTCATCAGGAGGGCTTTAAACGGAATCCTAAGGAGGAGGGAGACGTAAGCTTGGCGGTAACCACTAACAAAGGCTTGTGCACAGTAAGAGGAATGGAGGGAATAGCTCCAATGGGGCCCAGTAATAGTCCTCATAAAAATGTAGGAAGGAAGCCAGGCCGTAAATCATTATGGTCTTCGATATCTATATACTAATGCCCAGAGTATGGGAAACAAAAAGGATGAACTTAAACTCTTAATACAGAGGATAAATACAACTTGATAGGTATAACTTTGGTGGGATGACTCCCATGAATGGAATACAGAGATTGAAGGTTATAACTTGTTCAAAAAGAACAGAAGGAATAGAAACGGAGGCGGAGTCGTGCTCTGTGTTAAAAATATATATCCCTGCACAGAAATACGGGAGGGTGAACTTGGTAGCCCCACCGAGAGTAACTGGATTAAAATAAATGGGGCAAGGAATAAAAGGAATATGGTGGTTGGGGTCCACTACCGACCACCCAGTCAAGGAGAAAACAAGGATGTAAGTTTAGCAAAGCAAATTGCCAGTCTTTCAAGGAGGCATGATGTAGTAGTAATGGGGTGTCTCAATTACCCCGATATCTGTCAGGAGACAAATTCTGCCAAAGATGGCCCCTCCAAGAAACTCCTGACTTGTGTTGGAGATAAGTTTCTAGTACAAAAAGTGGACTAAGCAACTAGAGGATCAGGTGTCCTTGACTTGATTCTAATCAGTAGAGATGACTTGATGGATGAAGTGGCAGTTACGGGAACTCTGGGGGAAAGTGGCCACCCTATACTAGAGTTCTTGATTTTAAAGGAAGCAAAAGCTGAGAGTAGCATATGTGTATCCCGGATGTCAGGAAAGCCAATTTTAATAAACTTAGAACAATGATAAATAAGTTTCCATGGCAAGCAACCCTAATGAGAAAAGGAGTCCAAGATGAATGGGAGTTTCTAACAGCGGAAATTCTAAAGGCACAATGTCAAACAATTCCAACAAGGAAAAAAGGGGGAAGCCAGAAGAAGCCAGTGTGGCTTCACAGAAAGCTTAGAGATGACCTGAAAACAAGAAAGGACACATACATGGAGTGGAAAGAAGGCCAGGCCACAAAGGAAGAGTACAGGCAGGTAGCACGGAATTGCAGGCATGGCGTCAGGAAGGCTAAAGCTGAGAATGAGCTGAGGTTAGCGAGAGATGCTACAAGCAACAAAAAAGCTTTCTTCAGGTACATCCATAGTAAAAGACAGAGAAAGGAGATGGTGGTACAGCTGTTCAGTGAAGATGGAAAAATGGTAACAGATGACAAAGAAAAGGCAGAAGTCCTCAGTTCCTACCTTGGCACAGTTTTCTCCCAAAAGAGGGTCTATGACTCTCCTGGCAAACATAAAGTACAAGTTGAAGGGGCAGGATTGCAGCTTGAGATAGGCAAATGGTCAAGGAATACCTAATTACTTTGAATGAGTTCACATCTCTAGGACCCAATGAACTACATCCTACAGTAGTGAGGGAATTGGCTGAAGAACTCTCAGAACCGCTGTCTATTATCTTTGTGATGTCATGGAGGATGGGTGAAGTGCCAGATGACTGCAGGAGGGCTAATTTGTCCCTCTCTTCAAAAAGGGCAAAAAGGAGGAACTTGGGAACTACAGACAAGTTAGCCTGACATCAACCCCTGGGAAAATTCAACAGCATATTATAAAGCGGTCAGTCTGTAAGCACCTTGAAAACAATGCAGTGATTACTAGAAGCCAACATGGATTTATCAAGAACAAATCCTGCCAGGCTAATCTTATCTCAGTTTTTGGTGGGATAACGTCCCTTGTAGACTGTGGGAATGCTGTGGACATAATATATCTCATCTTCAGCAAAGCTTTTGACAAAGTGCCCCATGATATTCTGATTAGCAAGATAGCTAAATGTGGGCTAGATGGAACAACTTGATCCACAGAATTGTACACAAAAGAGTGCTTATCAATGGTTCCTTCTCAAAGTGGAGTGAGGTATTGAGTGGGGTACTGCAAGGCTTGGTCCTGGTGCAATGTTCTACACTAAGGAAACAGAAACCAAATGCACAGTTATAAGATGGGGAGGTACTTGGCTCAGCAATACTACATGTAAGAAGGATCTTGGAATTGTGGTTAATCATAAGCTGAATATGAGCCAACAGTGCAATGTGGCTGCAAAAAAGGCAAATGCTATTTTAGGCTGCATTAACAGAAGTATAGTTTCCAAATCGCATGAAGTACTCGTTCCCCTCTATTCAGCACTGTTTAGACCTCATCTGGAATACCGCATCCAGTTCTGGATATCACACTTTAAGAAGGATGCAGACAAACTGGAACGGGTTCAGAGGAGAGCAGGAAGGATGATCGGGGGATTGGCAACACTGAAGAGAGAGAGAGAGAGACTGAAAGATCTGGGCATGTTTAGCCTGGAGAAGAGAAGACTGAGGGGAGATATGAGAGCAAGTACATGAAATGTTGTATAGAGGAGGGCCGGGTTCTCTTCTCGATCGTCCCAGAGTGCAGGACACGGAATAATGGGCTCAAGTTGCAGGAAGCCAAATTTCGACTGGACATCAGGAAAAACTTCCTAACTGTTAGAGCCATAGACAATGGAACCAATGACCTAGAGAGGTAGTGGGCTTTCCGACACTGGAGGCATTCAAGAGGCAGCTGGACAGGCACCTCTCGAATATGCTTTAATTTGGATTCCTCATTGAGCAGGAGGTTGGACTTGATGGCATTGTAAGCTCCTTTCCAACTCTGCTCTTCTATTATTGTATGACAGGTGTCATATATCATTAATTTCTCCTGTTCCAGCAGCTCTGGAATAGGAAGACAACCCATAAATGGCACAGGATACAAATGATGTAATTGAAACAAAATCTGCTGAATGCACATGGTTTGTTCCAGTTCTGTGAGCTTGAAGTTGACCATGATTGGGGTGTCCTGGGCTTCTAAGCACAGAGGCCTTGCCCCCCCCCAGTTCCTGTAGAATTGCAGCAGCAACCTCTCATTTGTGGGATGGGGTAGAGCTCAGCCGTGATGAAGTCCTCTGGGGGGGGGGCTTTGTTGCCACGCACTCGCAGCCCTTCTGAAATGCATTTCCTTGTCCAGAATCCCAACAGATGGGGAGGCTGGCTGGCTTGAATAACTCTTCTGCCCTCCCTTTCTCCCCCAAAAGCCAGCACTGTGCTGGGCTGGTTTCCTGCAAGCCACCAGTTCCTGGTGCACCATTTATCCGTGCACTGCTTCAGCAGGCCAGCCAGCTCTTGGAACGGCCTGGCCCGGCTCATTGACTGCTCTACAAAGTCACAACAGGAGTCCTGGCACTTCCCTTGGATTGTTTTGTGAGCTTTGACTATGCTGAACAAACGGCAGCGGCCCTGGGATGGGAGCAGCCATTAAGAGGCCCAGCAGGAGCTGATGGAAATCTCCTCTTCTTCTGGAGGAGTCCAAGGGGCCATGGAGAAGATTGAGGAGGAAATAACAGCTTGTTTTAGAAGGGGGGCAGGAGTGGGGCTGGCCTGCCTCGGAGCCTGATGGTCCTTTTGTATTATCAGCAGGTCTGCAGCTCCTTGGATTCTGGGAGGGTGATAGGGAAGTGGAAATGCAATTAACAGGAAAGGTTAGCAGGCTGTGGGAGGAACAGCCTGCCTGTAAATTGGAAACGCCTCTTTGTCCCTTGTGCTCAAGGAGAAGCCATAGAGATGTCGCCCTTGTGGGCCCTGTCCTCGTAGGGGGAGCCATATGGGGCTGAGCAGGGCAGGAAACTGCGGGCTAAACTTGGAGTATCATGCAAGTTAGGGAGGGGGTGGGATGCGAGGAGGTGCCTCTTTCACGATCTCTCACTTTAGAAAAGGCCCTCCTTGAACAGTGCAGAGGGAAGGAGCATAGCTCAGTGGCGAAGTTTGCATTCTGCTGTTCCCCTTCCTCAAGGAGAGGCACTGTTTTATCTCACTGTGGAGCATTTCCTGCCTCTTAGGAGTCACATGTAGCCCCAGCAGTCTCCTGTCCAGGCACAGTCAAATGTGACCATGTTGGATTTTCTTGGCAATTGGCTATTTACATGCATGTTTAATTGAACAGGACTGTGGTCACTGTTCCCAATCGGTTTGACAACACTTATTTCTTGCACCAGGTCCTTGGCGCCACTGAAGTTCAGGGCCACTGTCCCTCTGGTCAGTTCCATGACCAACTGTTCTAGGGCACACTCATTTAGGGTATTTCTTTATTTATTTACTACATTTCTACCTCACCTTGCTTTTTCATGATTGAAACCCATACGGTTCCCAGGCGGTCTCCCATCCAGGCACTGACCAGACCTGACCCTGCTTAGCTTCAGCAGGGAGCTGGCCACATGTGCCTTCAGACCACAGCCTGGGAACAGAAATTTTACCTCTTTGTCGTGACTGGAACACATATGTAGCCAGATTATGTCAGGGTAGTTGAAGTCACTCATTACTGCAACATTTCCAGGCTTGGAAGCTTCCTCAATTTAATTTGTCATGTCAAGATCTCCCTGAGCATTTTGATCTGGGGAACAATAGAACATTCCCAGTACTAAATTACTCTTGGGACCCGCTTCCACCACCCACCACGATTCTGTGGAGGAGTCTGCCTTTTTGGGGATTTCTAGCTTGTTGGATTCAATGCCCTCTTTCACATAAAGAGCGACACCCCCCCCGGTATGTCCTTCCAATATAGTTTATATCAAGGGATAACTGTGTCCTGCTGGTTTTCTCCATTCTACCAGGTTTCCATTCCGGTAAGGCCAGGCACTCCAGTTCTCCCATCTTGGCTCGGAGGCTTCTGGCATTCTCATATAGACACTAGTATACAGTGTCTCTCTTCATGTGTCTTTGGAACTTGCATTTTGCCCTCCCTAGATTACTGTCTTGTGCCCCTGCACTCTCAGTGCCTAGTTCAAAGCCTGCCCCATTTAAGATTTCATCCTTTTTCCAGTCTTTATCTCAGGGGGGAGATTTCTTCCAAACTGGACCCTCCTCAGCTCCTGCTGGCTTTCTCCCCTCAATCAGTGTAAAAGCTGCTCTGCCCCTTTTTTTATTTTAAGCGCCAGCAGTCTGGTTCCATCCTGGTTCAAGTGGAGCCCGTCCCTTTTGTACAGGCCCGGCTTGTCCCAAAATGTTCTCCACTGCCAAACAAATCCAAACCCTTCATTCCGATGCCATCATCTCATCCACGCATTGAGACTACAAAGTAGTGCCTGTTTACCTGGCCTTGTGCATGGAACGGGTAGCATTTCAGAGAAAGCTCCCTTGGAGGTCCTGGCTTTCAGCATCCTACCAAGCAACCCAAATTTTGCTCCCAGGACCCTGCGTCTGCATTTCCCCATGTCATTGGTGCCAGCAAGCAATCTAAGTGATGGACGACATCCACGGCCTTCACACCAGCGTGCTCTCTGCACACCCATCACCCTCCCACTATCTAGGTTCCTAATGATTGAATCACCCCCTGCCAGAATCCCTCCATCCCCCGGAGGAGTATCCTCGGCCCAAGAGGATATCTGCTTGTCCCCCAAGGAATGAGTCCCTTCTAAGGATCATTTCCCTCCTCCTCAGATAGAGGCTGTCCTTCCCTGAGGCTCTCATCCTCCAATGTAGCAAGGGAACTCTCATCCTTGGACTGGGACACCTGCTGTATAATGTCCCCCAAGGCCTCCTCGACACACTTCTCTGCCTCTCTCAGCTTCTCCAGGTCAGCCACTTTGTCCTCAAGGAAACAAACTTGTTCCTGGCCAGCCAGGAGCAAAATGCACCCAGGGCACACCCTCAACTTCTGTCCAACAGGTAGATAGTCCACATGTTAAGAACATAAGAACATAAGAAGAGCCTGCTGGATCAGGCCAGTGGCCCATCTAGTCCAGCATCCTGTTCTCACAGTGGCCAACCAGGTGCCATGGGGAAGCCCGCAAGCAGGACCCGAGTGCAAGAACACTCTCCCCTCCTGAGGCTTCCAGCAACTGGTTTTCAGAAGCATGCTGCCTCTGACTAGGGTGGCAGAGCACAGCCATCACGGCTAGTAGCCATTGATAGCCCTGTCCTCCATGAATTTGTCTAATCTTCTTTTAAAGCCATCCAAGCTGGTGGCCATTACTGCATCTTGTGGGAGCAAATTCCATCGTTTAACTATGCGCTGAGTAAAGAAGTACTTCCTTTTGTCTGTCCTGAATCTTCCAACATTCAGCTTCTTTGAATGTCCACGAGTTCTAGTATTATGAGAGAGGGAGAAGAACTTTTCTCTATCCACTTTCTCAATGCCATGCATAATTTTATACACTTCTATCATGTCTCCTCTGACCCGCCTTTTCTCTAAACTAAAAAGCCCCAAATGCTGCAACCTTTCCTCGTAAGGGAGTCGCTCCATCCCCTTGATCATTCTGGTTGCCCTCTTCTGAACCTTTTCCAACTCTATAATATCCTTTTTGAGATGAGGCGATCAGAACTGTACACAGTATTCCAAATGCGGCCGCACCATAGATTTATACAACGGCATTATGATATCGGCTGTTTTATTTTCAATACCTTTCCTAATTATCCCTAGCATGGAATTTGCCTTTTTCACAGCTGCCGCACAGTGGGTCGACATTTTGATCGTGCTGTCCACTACAACCCCGAGGTCTCTCTCCTGGTCGGTCACCGCCAGTTCAGACCCCATGAGCGTATATGTGAAATTCAGATTTTTTGCTCCAATATGCATAATTTTACACTTGTTTATATTGAATTGCATTTGCCATTTTTCCGCCCATTCACTCAGTTTGGAGAGGTCTTTTTGGAGCTGTTCACAATCCCTTTTTGTTTTAACAACCCTGAATAATTTAGTGTCGTCAGCAAACTTGGCCACTTCACTGCTCACTCCTAATTCTAGGTCATTAATGAACAAGTTGAAAAGTACAGGTCCCAATACCGATCCTTGAGGGACTCCATTTTCTACAGCGCTCCATTGGGAGAACTGTCCATTTATTCCTACTCTCTGCTTTCTGCTTCTTAACCAATTCCTTATCCACAAGAGGACCTCTCCTCTTATTCCATGACTGCTAAGCTTCCTCAGAAGCCTTTGGTGAGGTACCTTGTCAAACGCTTTTTGAAAGTCTAAGTACACTATGTCCACTGGATCACCTCTATCTATATGCTTGTTGACACTCTCAAAGAATTCTAATAGGTTACTGAGACAGGACTTTCCCTTGCAGAAGCCACGCTGGCTCTGCTTCAGCAAGGCTTGTTCTTCTATGTGCTTAGTTAATCTAGCTTTAATAATACTTTCTACCAGTTTTCCAGGGACAGAAGTTAAGCTAACTGGCCTGTAATTTCCGGGATCCCCTCTGGATCCCTTTTTGAAGATTGGCGTTACATTTGCCACTTTCCAGTCCTCAGGCACGGAGGAGGACCCGAGGGACAAGTTACATATTTTAGTTAGCAGATCAGCAATTTCACCTTTGAGTTCTTTGAGAACTCTTGGGTGGATGCCATCCGGACTCAGTGATTTGTCAGTTTTTATTTTGTCTAAGAAGACTAGAAATAATAAGTCTCCTAATAATTTTTATTGTTGGTTTTTATGTGCTTAGCAGTGTGCTCCTGAAATTCTGCTTCAGCATCCCCTATTGTCTTCTTGCTTTTCTTTTTCTACCGTTTGTGTTCCTTTTTATTTTCCTCATTTGAACAAGACTTGCATTCTTTGAAGGAAGCCTTCTTGCCTCCTCTGATAGCTTCTTTGGCTGCTCATTAACCACGCTGGCATCCTCTTGGCCCTGGTGGTACCTTTCCTGATCTGCGGTACACTCTCCATTTGAGCTTCTATTATTGTGTTGTTAAACAACTCCCAAGTGTTTAGGAGTGATTTGGCTCTCTTTCTTTTTACCAACTTTCTTTTCATCAATCCCCTCATTTTTTGGAAGTTCCCTCTTTTGAAGTCAAGTATGACCATATTGGATTTTCTTGGCAATTGGCAATTCACATGTATTCAATAGCACTGTGGTTGCTGTTCCCAATCAGTTTAACAACACATCTTGCACCAGATCCTGGGCACGAGCTAGATTAAGTCCAGGGTTGCCACCCCTCTGGTTGGCTCCATGACCAGCTGTTCTAGGGCACAGTCATTCAGGACATCTAGAAATGTTGCTTCTTTGTAATGACTGAAACACATCTGTAGCCACTCTATGTCAGGGTAGTTGAAGTCATCCATTGCTCCATTTCCTAGTTTGAATGCTTCCTTGATTTCATTTTTCAGCTCAAGATCTCCCTGAGCATTTTGATGGGGAGGGGAGATAGAATTTCCCCAATACTAAGTAACTCTTGGGGCCCAGAGTCACCACCCACAATGATTCTGTGGAGGAGTCTGCTTCTTTTACTGTTTCTTGCTTGCTGGAGTCAATGTCTCCTTTCACATATAGAATGATACCACCTCCCATATGTCCTTCCCTGTCATTCCGATATAGTTTATATCCAGGGATAACTATGTCCCACTGGTTTTCTCCGTTCCAACAGGTTTTCATTACGCTCACTATATCAGTGCTGTCCTCTACGGCCAGGCACTCCAGTTCTCCCATCTTGGTTTGGAGGCTTCTAGAATCAGCATATAAACACTTGTACACAGTGTCTTCGGCAGTTTTCATTTGACCTGTGGTAATTTTGCGTCTCTGAATTGCTACCCTGTTCCCCAGCACTCACAATGCCTATTTTTAGGCCTACCACGTTTAAATTTTCAACTTTTTTTGTCTTTATCCCATGGAGGGAGATTTATTACGAACAGAACCCTCCTCAGGTCCTGCTGGCTTTTGCCCTCTATCAGTTTAAAACCTGCTCTGCCCCTTTTTTTATTTTAAGTGCCAGCAGTCTGGTTCCATCCTGGTTCAAGTGGAGCCCATCCCTTTTGTACAGGCCCGGCTTGTCCCAAAATGTTCTCCACTGCCAAACAAATCCAAACCCTTCATTCCGATGCCATCATCTCATCCACGCATTGAGACTACAAAGCAGCGCCTGGCTACCTGGCCTTGTGCATGGAACTGGTAGCATTTCAGAGAAAGCTCCCTTGGAGGTCCTGGCTTTCAGCATCCTACCAAGCAACCCAAATTTTGCTCCCAGGACCCTGCGTCTGCATTTCCCCATGTCATTGGTGCCAGCATGCACCAAGACAGCTGATTCCACTGTAGAACTTACTTACCAAGCAATCTAAGTGATGGACGACATCCACAGCCTTCACACCAGCCTGCTCTCTGCACACCCATCACCCTCCCACTATCTAGGTTCCTAATGATTGAATCACCCCCTGCCAGAATCCCTCCATCCCCCGGAGGAGTATCCTCGGCCCAAGAGGATATCTGCTTGTCCCCCAAGGAATGAGTCCCTTCTAAGGATCGTTTCCCTCCTCCTCAGATAGAGTCTGTTGTTCCCTGAGGCTCTCATCCTCCAATGTAGCAAGGGAACTCTCATCCTTGGAGTGGGACACCTGCTGTATAATGTCCCCCAAGGCCTCCTCGACACACTTCTCTGCCTCTCTCAGCTTCTCCAGGTCAGCCACTTTGTCCTCAAGGAAACAAACTTGTTCCTGGCCAGCCAGGAGCTCAATGCACCCAGGGCACACCCTCAACTTCTGTCCAACAGGTAGATAGTCCACATGTTACAGGCAGTGCAAAACCATGGAAAGCCCCCACCACTCTGCTCCCTTCTTACCTGCATAATTGTTTTTGTACTTTATTGAGTTAATTAGTTATTATTATTATTATTATTTATTAAATTTATATACCGCCCGACTAGCGATAGCTCTCTGGGCGGTGAACATAAAATAGTATAAAAATACAATGAATAACAAAATAATATTAAAATACAATCAACAATACAATAAACATTATTAAAATTAGATCAATGTAACTTAAAATGCTTCAGAGAATAGGAAGGTTTTGACCTGGCGCCGGAAGGAGAGCAGAGTCGGCGCCAGGCGTACTTCCTCGGGGAGACTGTTCCATAGTTCGGGGGCCACCACTGAGAAGGCCCTAGATCTTGTCATCACCCTCCGGGCCTCCCTGTGAGTTGGAACCCGGAGGAGGGCCTTCATAGCAGAACGTAGTGCACGGGCCGGTTCATATCGGAAGAGGCGTTCCGCAAGGTATCGTGGTCCCGCACCGTATAAGGCTTTATAGGTTAATACCAACACTTTGAATCTAGCCCGGAAACATATTGGCAACCAGTGCAAGCTGGCCAGAACAGGTGTTATATGCTCGGACCGCTTGGTCCTTGTCAGCAATCTGGCCGCCGCATTTTGCACTAGTTGTAGCTTCCGAACTGTCTTCAAAGGTAGCCCTACGTAAAGCGCATTACAGTAATCCAAACGTGAGGTTACCAGAGCATGTACCACTGATGTAAGGTCCTCTTTACTCAAATAGGGACGTAGCTGGGCTACCAACCGAAGTTGGTAAAACGCATTCCTAACCACCGAGGCTACTTGAGCCTCAAGTGAGAGGGAAGAGTCTAAAAAGACTCCCAGACTACGAACCCGGTCCTTTAGGGGGAGTGTAACCCCGTCCAGGACAGGGTATATATCCACCATCCGATCAGAGAACCCGTCCACCAACAGCATCTCAGTCTTGTCTGGATTGAGCTTCAGTTTGTTAACTCTCATCCAGTCCATTGTCGAGGCCAGGCAACGGTTCAGCAAATCGACAGCCTCACCTGAAGAAGATGAAAAGGAGAAGTAGAGCTGCGTGTCATCAGCATACTGATGACAACGCACTCCAAAACTCCTGATGACCTCTCCCAACGGCTTCATGTAGATATTAAAAAGCAGGGGGGACAAAACTGACCCCTGCGGGACCCCATATTGGAAAGCCCGCGGTGTCGAGCAATGTTCCCCAAGCACTACCTTCTGGAGACGACCCGCCAAGTAGGAGCGGAACCACTGCCAAGCAGTACCTCCAACTCCCAACTCCGCGAGCCTCTCCAGAAGGATACCATGGTCGATGGTATCAAAAGCTGCTGAGAGATCAAGGAGAATCAACAGAGTTACACTCCCTCTGTCTCTTTCCCGACATAGGTCATCGTACAGGGCGACCAAGGCTGTCTCAGTGCCAAAACCGGGCCTAAAACCCGATTGAAATGGATCTAGATAATCAGTTTCATCCAATAGCGCCTGGAGCTGGCCAGCAACCACCCGTTCCAAGACCTTGCCCAGGAATGGAACATTCGCCACTGGCCTGTAGCTGTTAAAATTGTCTGGGTCCAAGGAAGGCTTTTTCAGGAGTGGTCTCACCACTGCCTCTTTCAGACAGCCCGGGACCACTCCCTCTCGTAAAGAGGCATTTATCACTTCCTTGGCCCAGCTACCTGTTCCATTCCTGCTAGTTTTTATCAGCCAGGAGGGGCAAGGATCCAGTACCGAAGTGGTTGCACGTACCTGTCCAAGCACCTTGTCCACGTCCTCGAGTTGAACCAACTGAAGCTCATCCAACAAAACAGGACAAGACTGTGCTCCGGACACCTCACTAGGATCTACTGCTATAACTTGAGAGTCTAGGTCCCGGCGGATACATGAGATCTTATTCTGGAAGTGATCGGCAAACTGATTACAGCGGGCCTCCGATGATTCCACCCTGTCCGGAGGGTTTGAATGGAGAAGCCCCCGGACAACTCGAAAGAGCTCCGCTGGGCGGCAAAGAGATGATTTAATAGTGGCAGCAAAATGATGTTTTTTAGCTGCCTTCACTGCTCCTACATAGAGCTTAGTCGAAGCACTAACCAGCGCATAATTGTATCCGTCGGGAGTTCGTCTCCATTTCCGCTCAAGCCTCCTCCTATCTTGCTTCATCGCTCTCATAGTTGAATGCTATGGTTTAGTTGCTCAGGTCAAGGGACAGACGGGCAGAGTGGGGTGCCCTGACCTGTTCCCTCTGCTGCTGAACTGGCCTTGACGCTTTGTCAGCCGGGGCTCCCTTGCTAGGCTGTTTTAATTCTAAACTGTTTGCGCTCATAGCTTCCAGAGAGGAGTGGTGAGAGAGAGAGGTAGGGTGTGTGTGTGTGTGTGTTGTGTGTGTAGGGGTAGGCTTCCGTGTGGGCCCGGTGCACTGCCTTCCTGCTTTTCACCGTTTTCCCAGTGCAAGGCTGCTTTATTCGGGTGACATCTCAATTTAAGAAACTTGGAAGGAACTGATTTCCATTAGAATTGGAACATTAGTGGCATATTTTGCATTTAAATGTTTCATGAGATTAAGCACTGAAATAATTATTTACTCCTTTTGATTCTCCTGTTCTATTGGCTCCTTTTTTTGTGCAGAAACAAAACCTTTTAATTTTGAGCAATGTCTGGGCTTCTTTTGAGCTGAGGTGAGCACCTTAATGTTTCTGCCTTCATGCCCTGGATGGCTGCACTGCGCAGGCGAGAATGATGTGGGAGGAGAGCAGCATAGAATCATAAAACCATAGAATACTTCAGTTGGAAGGGGCCTATGAGGCCATCAAGTCCAACCCCCTGCTCAGTGCAGCAGCATGGTGTACTTCTGACTTCTCTGACTGCCTGATCACTTTTCCCCAACAGGGCTATAAAGAATGGGAAAGGACTGCACAGCAAGAAGGAGGTCCCAATCCACCGGGTGGCTGACATCTCTGGGGTAAGAAGCTGAACTGGAATGGGAGGAAGTCTCACTGCAGATCCTATGAGTGTCCAGATGTTGGGCTTTTTTAAAAGGGCGAAATGTAGAAAGGCTCAGAAAATGCCTTCCGCTAAGAAATGTCATGACAAGCCAGGTTGATGGTAGCCATTTGGGAGTCTGCCATCTCTGAGGCCTTGACAGTAGTGCCCAACACCTTTGGCACCACCATATTTGAGGCCTGGGTGGTGGGCGGGGGCATGTGGCTAGCTGAGGAGTTGTGCACTCTGTTCCCATTCCCTGGCAGGGGGTGGGGGGTGAATGGGAATCAGTCCTCACCAGACAAAGGTGCCCTTACGTCTCCCTGCTGACTTGCTGAGTTCGTAAATGCCCAAATGTACGTTTTTCATTTCTAAAAAAGTGAGGCGAACTGGGCCACTTAACTGCTGAGGTGTCTTATGTCTGCTTGGACCCAGGAGGCCGCTTGAGAAGCCTGCTGTGTGTTGGGGGGGGGATTTGGAAAATGTCTGAAGAGACAGGCCCCCTGGGCATGCCAAGCCTTCTAGGGACGGTCTGCTCGGACCTCCGCTCCTTTGTTGCAGTGTCTAGTCTGGGGACCTTTGGCCCTGCTTTCTCCATTAAGGGGATAGCTTTGGCTCCAGAATCCTCTTCACACTGAAACATCCCAAAGTGCTTTTTTGCCTTGAGCATCTCCCCATGCCCCACCCTGCGCAAACCGTCCTGAGATGGAATCTCCCCTGCCCCCCAGTTGATGTTGAAAGGCAAAGTGAAAAGGAATGAAAATTTCTTGCACCTTAGGGGTTCCTTCTCCTTTCGCCTTTGCCTTTAAGTGCTTACGTGTCATGAAGATGGAATGCAGATCAGCACACACATGTGTGTGTGTGTGTGTGTAGATATATTGATGACCAGGAAGTGCCAGGCTCTGTATCTTGCAACACTTGACACTGCAGTGGTGGCTGAGAGGGAGGAGGGAAGCCCTCTGAGCACCCACTGGCCACCTTTGGGCCTTGACAGAAGCACAGTCTGCACTCCTCACCCAGGACAAGCAGCCTTTGGAGATCTAGAGGGCTGCTTTGGGACTCAGCTGGAGAGAAGCAGGAACTGCCTGCAGCAAAGGCGCAAAGCTTATGGCCGCCTGGGTCCCCAGGGCCCCACTCCTTGGCGCTGTCTTGTTGGGAATGTAGAGAACTCCATGGTGCAGCCATAATCTGGCAAACATAGCCTGTATGTATAGGGCTGAGTTTGAGCTGAGCTTTGCTCATGCACTGGTCTGGGGTCCCTGTTTGCCCTACTGCTGTCCTTGAAACTGTGGTTTGGCATTTGGCTTCTGTTGGCCCTTCTTCCCCCGCTGCTGTTTGGGGAAGGGCTGTAGCCCAGTGGCACAGCATCTGTTCATGGAGGATAAGGCTATCCATGCCTCTAGCCAGGGTGGCTATGCTCTGTCTTCTGACACCAGCTGCTGAAAACTGTAGAAGGGGAGGGTGCGCTTGTGCTCAGGTCCTGCTTGAGGGTCTTTTCCCATTGGGACATCTCATTAGCCACTGTGTTAACAGGATTATTATGATTTTATTTATTTATTAAATTTATATCCCGCCCTTCCTCCCAGTAGGAGCCCAGGACAGCAAACAAAAACACTAAAAGCACTTTAAAACATCTTAAAAACAAAAGACATTAAAAAATATTAAAATGAAACATCTTTAAAAACATCTTTTAAAAAAGAAACCACTTTAAAAACATCTTCCTCTTTCAATAAGCCTTTTAAGTAGAGACCTTATCTCAATCTGTGTCTGTGCTGGAATTGCTTTTTGAGATGTTTTAAAGCATTTTTAAAAAGATGTTTTTAGCGGTGTTTTGTTTGTATATATTTTAATGTCTGTTTTTATGACACTTCAACTTTGTTTTTATTTTATTCGTTGGCAACAACACAGTTTTATCAATGCAAGTTCCCCTGTGATTTTAAGTGATGCCTTGCACTCTAGCTTGGACAAGCTAGCCTAGCTTTTAGTTGTTTTTAATCTGAATAGGAGACTGAAACTTCCAGATGAGTCTTTGTTCACCTAGAACAACCTAACCCTTTTAACAACCTAGAAAAACAGGTTGTTGGAAGGGTAAGCCTTCCCTTTTAAAAACTGAGCTGACTCTCCCAATGTATGTACTGGTGGACTTTCCTTTTTACCCCTTATCCAGAATTGGAGTTTAGCCTGGTTTAGTGTGTCCCCAAAAGCTTTCTTGCTAGAGTAGTGTTGAAAACCAGGTTTCTATAGGCTTCCCACTCCTAGAATTCAGCTCCTAAGTTGTGTCATTTCAGGATTGTGCTCCCAGCTCACTGGGACCTTATGGTGTCATTGCTCTGAGCTGTTTTAATTAAATAATCAAATGAATGGGTGTTTCTTACCCCCTTCTTCTCCCTCTAGCTCCTGTCCTGGATCCCTTGTTTGTTCTCTGTCTCCTGGTGCCCCCCACAGGTCACTGTGAGCCTGCTAGCGGTGGTGCTTGCCCCATCACCACCACCCCCAGTGTCATGTGCAAGATTTTCTACTGAGCAAACCCAAGGAGGCGGCCATGCTGGTCTTTGTAGCTTGTGAGCCAGAGGCTCCCTCCCCCGATCTAGTTTTTCTGAAACAATCCCCTCCCCAAAAATCAGAAAATTAAGAGGGGAGCCTTCTTAGCATGTGGGTTCATCTCTGGGGCTGAATGTGCCATCAGAGCCTGAAGCCATGGGGCCACTGGATGTCCAGTATGGGAGAGACAAGTGCTTGGATCACACTCCCAATGCTGTTTTCTGGCACTGCAGCAATGCAGTAAATGATGCTGTACCGCTAGAAAAGGCAGGGAAAAATGGAGTGATCCATGGGCTGGGACACCTCCCCTACGAGGGAAGGTTAGGACGTTTGGGGCTTTTTTGTTTAGAGAAAGGCGAGTTAGAGGTGACATGATAGAGGCGTATAAAATGATGCATGGCCTGGAGAAAGTGGACAGAGGAAAGATCTCAGCTGAGGCCATTCAGTGAAGCTGAATGTTGGGAGATTCAGGACAGACAAAAGGAAGTTCTTCATACAGCTATGCAATTTGCTGCCACATGATAAGGGCCACCCAATTGGACAGCTTTAAAGGGGATTTGGCCAACATTTGGCGAGTGAGGCTGTCAGGGACTGAGGGGCTCGCTGGGGCCCAGCCTGGACCTTGTTAAGACATTCGCCCGCCTTTGGAGTTTGGGGTTCTGCCTCCTGCGTCCCTCTGTGGAACTGGATGTCCCGGTTCAGCAGTTCATTCTGCAGGAAGCCCCTTTCAGGAGGTGATGGCTGGATAGCCCCTCCCCCCGCAAGACTGCCCGCGAGTGCTTTTCCCAGCATGGCTGCGCCCCCCTTCCCCCCCACGCGCACACACGTCCGTGGTTTGCTTTTTGCTGCGCAGCTGCTCACAGGAAGTGTGTTTTCCTTGGCATGTGATGTGCCCCCGCTATGCCTTGTGACAATTTGACAAAGCTTGGCATCTTCATGGGAAATAAACAAAAGAGGACTTTGTCAGTGCATCATTAATGTTTGGGATCTCATGGGATGTGAAGGTGGCTTTGAAAGAGGGTTGGACAAATTCATGAAGGAGAAGGGACAGGTCCACCAGTGGCCAGTCTGGACCTGCAGGCTCTTTAGATGACTCCGTATGCCACGTGTGGGCGGGGAGGGTGCACCAGCATCAAGAGAGGGCGGCTGCCTTCCTGCCCTGCCTGGGGGGTCCCAGTGGCATAATCGCTCCCCACACCAGACCTGATCCAGCACAGCGTTTCTCCTGCCCTTCTCGCCTGACGCTCCTCAGGAAGGTCGACTCCTGCCTGGAGGCTCCACGTCACGTTGCAGCTGAAGTGATGGCAGGGGGGAGAAGCTCAAGCCACTGCCCCCCCCACTCCCACATAAAAACCTATCCTGTGAGGGAGTCCAGCCTTCTCATTGGTGTGCTGCTTTCAGGGGTTAGGATTGGGGTTGAGATTCTGTTTCATTTTCTGTGGAGCCCTCGCTTGTGGTAGAAATGGTGCAGCTCAGGTGAAGGTTGCCCCACATCTGCAGCTGTGGCCCGCCTGCCTCCTCTTAGGAGCTGGGCTCTTGTGGGAGTGGGGCCTGACAGGCAAAGGACCGGTGTGGAGTTCCTTCCATGCAGCCAGAAAGGCCGGCCAGCCAGCCGAGCCCCTGGAAGAGCTGCTGCCTTTCTGGGCTTGGGCACAGTGCTCTCTGCAGAGTTGTCTTCAAGTGGAGCCTTGCACACTGCAGGGTTGGCAAAGGAGCCATGGAAGTAACGGCCTGGCCTCTTGCATCTCCTCACTAAAGGACCTTGCTTGCATTTGAGCATCTTGGTTGCTGCCCTGCACCAGTAAGCGATTCGAAACCTGCTCTGTGGGCCGGTGATCTAATTCAGGCCTGGTGCCTGGAGGCATCTGATTAAATGGGCTGCTTGGTCACCTGACATTGTCTTGCAGCTGAGCCCATTTCTGGGCCTGCCAAGAAGAGAGCTGCTTGTAAGCCCTTTCAAAGCCTCTCCTCCCCTGCCAATAGCAGGCAGGGCTTGTAAAAGAGATCCGTGACAGTCCCAGTTTCTGTGTTGCTCACAGAGATCCCTCTGCCCTCCATGGTCCGGAAGGGAAGGAGCTGCCTGTCTTGGCTGATCTCTCTTCCCTGGAAGGCATGTACTCTGGAGTAATTTACTAAATCATTTAAGTCATGTAAGACAAATCTGCATTCGCTCACTTCCCTTTGCAACACTGTGTATTCCATTATGGGTTTGCGAGAGCCACAATTGCATAAGGGTGGGGCGGAGAGGAGAGGGGGAGAGAGAGCCCACAGACTCCTATCCTTCCACAAAGTCCTTGCATAATTTTGCATAACTGGCAATGCTTCACATAAAAGTAGAATTATGATTCTTATTTTTCTCTCTTCTATTTATGCATAATTTCCTTTCCATTCAGAGATAATTAACACTAGGGAGGTTTAAAATAATAACAGCCATGCCGGCCTTTTCTCAGTCTTGCACTGTCTTTCTGGGCCTAGAATCCTAAGACGCTTCCAAGTGGCTTGTTGGTGCTGGGCAGTGCTGTGGCTGCCGGGGGGGGGGGCATGGTGAGAATGGGGACCCCTCCCCCAAAGGTCTGAAAGAGATGAGAACCAGCTGAATCACCCTGCAGCCAGGCAAACATGTGGGAGTTGGAGACTGCCCCTCCAACAGCCCCATCAAGTACACTGGTCATGCCAGCTGGAGGAATCGACCACCAGGTAGGTAGGTCGGCATCCAGTCGGGCACCTCATGCTGTGACTTGTTCTTGCATCCAGGATTTGAGGGCACATCACATTTCCTCAGGATCCTGGCTCAAAGTAGACACCACTGCAGGGATTAGCAGACTTAGAATCATAGAATCATAGAATAGTAGAGTTGGAAGGAGCCTACAAGTCCATCTAGTCCAACCCCCTGCTCAATGCAGGAATCCAAAGCAAAGCATTCCCGACAGATGGCTGTCCAGCTGCCTCTTGAAGGCCTCCAGTGTCGGAGAGCCCACTACCTATCTAGGTAATTTTGTTCCAGAATCACTTCCATCCTTGATTCTGCGTTTGGATCATGCACGTACGGTTAGAGCCATTGCTCCAGACTTCATGTACTGTATTGCAGGTGGTGTGGTGGTGGAGACACTCTTGGCACTACAGAAGCACCACGGTCATACCTACAGAATCTGTCAAGCGGGACATAGCTGCTTCCACCTGAGCCCTAACTAGTGCTGCATGCAACTCCTTTAACAGAAAGCATAGCTGTGTTGCAGCAAAGCATTTTGTGTTGTGCCAAATCCTGCCCACCACCATTTAAGGAAAGGCTGGTTGACTGTGAAGTTCCCAGGCAAAGGAGGAGGGCTGGCCAAGCCTGCAGCGACTGACGTTCCATGTAGGGTGGCTGTGCCAGAACAATCTGAAGGAGTGCTGTTGGCATCCGCCTTGTGAGGGTTGTGCCGTGCTTGTGTGTGTGTGTGTGTGTGTGTGGTGGTGTGCACGCTTTGGTTGCTTGTGTTTAGTGAAAGGTGCTTCAAGGGATGTTCCTGCCCTGACAGAAGCACAGACTCTCGCTCTGCACAACGACACTGGATAACAGGCTGGTGGATGGAGCCCGCCAGAATCCAGCCCTCTTGGTCTTCCTTGTTGCTGCTGGAGCCACCTTTAAACGTCAGGCCCTCGCCCATCTAGGCCGTTCCTCAACTGATCGTGGCTCCCCAGACATTGGGCAGCCATGCGAGCCCAGAGCCTCTTTTAGTTGAGATGGCTGGGACTGGACACGAGTCCTTCTGCAAAAAAAAGCAGGTGCTCTTCCCTTGAGAGACAACCCCCCCACCTCCCTTTTCAGTGGATGACAACTGGTCTTTCTCTTGGTTGCCAAACCCAGCAGGCGAAACTGTTTTCATGCTGTCCTCCATCTCTCTTTCCCAGGATTTCAAGAAATGGCATCTTAAGAAAGTTTGGGCCTCTCCCTGCCCCACCCCGAGCTGCCTGCCTGCCTGCCTTCTCCTCCTCTCCCCCCTCACAAGACAGCACTTCTGCTTCTTCGTCATGTTGTGGCAGTGTAGTGATCACCGCTCATTCGTAGCCTTCATTAGCCATTCCCGTCACATGTGTTAGATCTAGGTGGCTAATAGTTGGGAAGGACTCACCCCCCCCATGCTTGTTTGCAGATTTGTGATTCTACGTGTTTGTCTTAACTTCTTGCCTGCGCACCTGTCCCATAAGAGTGAGGTATGCTGTTGTGGAACTGCCTTGCGCAGAAACAGAAGGAATTGCTGGTGGGCAATTGGGTGGGTTGCTGATTCCCCTTCCCTTATTCTGGGGATGCCTCACTTACAAGATTGACGTCAAAGCATTTTCCAGGAACTCTTAAAATGGCAGGTGGGCACTCAGAGCCCACAAAGGAGCCAAGGGTCTGGATCAACAATGCTGGCCAGCATGGGCATCTCTCGTTTGCCCCTTCCTTGGAGCCTACTCTGAGCAGGGCAGGTCCTTTGTGAGGCAGCAAGTAAAGCAGGTCAGTTGCCCTGTGCCTGGTGGCTAGCCACAGCCTCGTTCCCTCCCTCTGTGCTCTGGCCTGTGTGCCAAGGGCCTCTGCTCTCTTCCGGAGGCTGCCTCTGCAATGCCAGGGCTTGGCAGCTGGAGCCACATCCCAGAGCCGCCCATCGATGCTCTCGTGCTCCTTTCCTTTCCCTTTCTGGGCTTTGCTAATCTCGTCAGGCCGCTCCTCAGTGAACTGGAGCCAGGCGTTCAGCAAAGTGCAGCGAGCATCTCCTCATTGGTTTCCCCTTTGCAGTTCATTTTTCTGAATTGAGGCAGGAGCACAACAAAAAAACCACCTGGCTGGCTCTTTATTTGAGGGGCTGCTGCCCGGCTCACCCTCCCCAACACGGGCACACACATTTGGTGGAATGCATCTGCAACTGCTGACCATCCTTGTCCCTGGAAAAAATGACAGACAGCCGAGTTTGGGCTGCAGTTTAGAATAAGTCAATAAGCAAGCCAGTGTGGAGAGCCCAGGCAGCGAAGGCACTCCCAAATTCCAGCCCTGACCCAGAAGGAGCTGCCCTAGATTCCAGACCCCTTTTTGGGAGGGGGAATGGGGGAGAGAAATGCTCCTATGGAGGTTGTTTGTTTTTGTCCTATTGGGAAGGGGTGATGGACAAGCAGAAACTTTGCATGAACCTCAGCTTTAGGGAGCCTTCTGACAAAGTGGCCAGAAGGCAGGGAGAAGAGGAGGCGCTTCTTGTTCCTGTTGAGAGGCCTGGAACTGGACCGGCCAAGGCCGGCATCCCTTCCTGCCATGGCAGATCAGGCTGCAGCAGTCACCGAAGAGTGTGGCAGACATCTTTTACTGAACCCTGTCTGTCTGTCTGGCAGCTTTTTACATTCTTACGAGGTTGTTGCTAGGATTAGGGAAATCAGTAAAAGCCAGAGAGCTTCGGCTATGGGGCGGTATAGAAATGTAATAAATAAATAAATAAATAAATAGAGGCTTGGTGGCAGAGCATCTGGCCCCCCAGGTTCAGCCCTTGGCAGCATCTCCAGGTGGGGCTGGAACGTCCTCACTCTGAGAGCCTGGAGAGACCCTGCTGCCAGCCAGTAGAGACAATACTGAGTTTAGACGGACCATTCCACCTAACCTTCCTAAGAGTGGGGTGTTTCGGCCAACGGATGCCATGTGTGTCTCCTGTGGTAGGTTGGCAAAGTTGGGAGACCACCTTATGCTTCTGGTCTGCACTGAAGAGTCCGTGCCTGGGGCTGAATCAGGACTCCAGAAGTGAAACCACCCAGGAAACTGACAGCTGACCCCCCTCATAGTCTGCCTTCTTATTGCCAGAACGCGGAGCAGCTGCGCAAGGCTTCTGTCTTGTCGCTGTGGTGGGAGCAGCCATTGCATCAGCAGACAAGGAGGCCTGTCCCCTGCAGGCACTGATGCCTTCCTTTCTTCCTCCTCCTCCCAGGACACGCAGAAGGCCAAGCAGTTCCTGCCGTTCTTGCAGCGGGCTGGCCGCTCAGAGGCCGTGGTGGAGTACGTCTTCAGTGGCTCCCGCCTGAAGCTGTACATGCCAAAGGAAACCTGCCTGATCACCTTCCTGCTTGCAGGTGAGCCCCTTTGTGTGTGAGGCGCGGGGAGCTCTCCTCTTCTGTTGCAGTCTGTTTGCAGGTGACTCTGGGGGTGAGGAGGCCCTTCAGGCCTTGGCCCATCCCGCTCTGCTGACATCCTGCAGGAGAGGCCTGTGTGGGTGTGCACAGAAGTGTGGGTGTGCCATCGTTGGCACATATCAGTGCCAAGCCAGAAATGGGTCAAGCACAAGTCTTAGCAGCCTTCAGGCTTAGGAGGGAAGAGGGCTTCATTTCAAGGGGGCTCCTGCGCTTTAGCCTTTGGTTCCTTCCTTTGACTGGCAAGAGCAGATTAAATTAGATCAAATACACTCTTTAAATGAATTATGCAAAAACAGGCAAATTTTGCAGATTTTTTTGTTTCACGGTTTGGGATGTTTTAAAGTGGGCTTCTGAGTGCAGCGGGAGGGAAGGTGGGAGGGAGAGAGAGGCACATGCATGGTTCCCCTGCAGAACAGTTTAGGTTCCATAATGTAGATGTATGATGGGTGAAGTGCGGTCTGCTACTTGAAGAAGAATCCTGGTGCCTGTGCAGCGGCAGACTGCCCTCAGCCGGGCCCTGTGTGTCTACTTCGGGGAGCTTTTTAATATTTATATTCCTGCATGAGCAGGGAGTTGGACTCAGTGGCCTTATAGGCCCCTTCCAATTCTATGATTTAATATAACAGAGCCTGGTTTGCATATAACAGTAGACCAGACTGTGGCTTACCATGAGAGAGCAGCCGTGCTGATGCAGAATGGACTGCCTTCAAGTCGCTCCTGACTTATGGCGACCCTCCGAATAGGGTTTTCATGGTAAGCAGCATTCAGAGGAGGGTTGCCATTGCCTCCCTCTGAGGCTGAGAGACAGTGACAGGCCCAAGGTCACCCAATGAGCTTTGTGGCTGTGTGGGGATCCGAACCCTGCTCTCCCAGGTCGTAGTCCAACACCTTAACCACTACACCACACTGGCTCTCAATGATGAGAAGAGGCCCCTTTTCCCTCTCTGGCATCACCAAGCAGACGGCTCTGCACGTAGTCAGCTTACTGCTAACAAGGAAGCCTGCTGGTGCCCAGCGAGAAAAGACCGGCAGCTGTGCCCCCTCCTGGTCCCTCCACCACTGCTGTGTTGCCCAGAGATCAGCATGCTTTGGCTTAGCCTTACACTTGAACCTGGGCTATTCATAGAATCATAGATAGTAGGCTTGGAAGGGGCCTCTAAGGCCATCGAGTCCAGCCCCCTCGGGTTGCAGGAATCCAGATCAAAGCATCCCTGACAGGTGGCTGTCCAGTTGCCTCTTGGATGCCTCCAGTTTTGCAGAGCCCACCAACTCTCTAGGTCTTTGGTTCCACTGTCATACCACCCTAACAGTTAGGAGGTTTTTCCTGATGTCCAGTCGAAATCTGGCTTCCTGCAACTTGAGCCCATTATTCCGTGTCGTGCACTCTGGGACGATCGGGAAGAGATCCCGGCCCTCCTCTGTGTGACAACCTTTCATGTACTTGAAGAGTGCTATCGTATCTCCCCTCAGTCTTCTCTTCTCCAGGGCAAGCATGCCCAGTCCTTTCAGTCTCTCCTCACAGGGCTCTGTTTCCAGTCGCCTGATCACCCTCGTTGCCCTCCTCTGAACTGTGGACTTTGTCCTCCCTAAGGCAGGGGCTCCCTCCCTTCCTCCTGCTGCTTCCATTTCCAGCGATGTGCTGGGGATCAGGGCTTCCATTTGAGGCTGCTCTGTTGCTTTTCCACACTGGCAAGGCCTCCAGCGAGTTCCTTCCTTCTCTTGGAGGGCTGCCTGTGTTAAGGGGTGTTCAGCCCTGCTGAGCTGCACTTGGGGCCCTGGAGCCTGCAGGGTGGCTGGGTCTTCAGCAGGCTGCTGGGCAGGCCAGGTGGCAGTGGCAGAGCCTCAGCTAGGCCTCCTGCCTTGCCAGGGCACAAATGGCAGCCTGGGCTGGCTGCAGGGAGCAGCTTTGCAGCCTGGCAAGAGCCCTGCCCTCACCTCTGCCGTCAGGCCTGGCTCAGGGGCTCTCCCTTGGACTGCCTTCCTCTGCAGCAGAGGGCCCACAAGGTGGCTCACGTCCTCCTCCAGGGACAGCCACCTGGCAGAGGGAGCCAAGGGCCTGAGTCATAAAGCAGCGTGAAGAGAAACAGCTGGTGGCACAGCAGCGTTCGCTTTGTGTTATTAACGCGTCCTTTTGGTCCCGCTCCGGCATCCTCCCTCCGTGCCCACCTGCTGCTGAAATGGTCTCCTCTCCTCTCATGGGCGAAGGGGGTGAGTCCATTGCCTCAGCTGCTGCTTCCGTTGTGGGGGTTGAGCCTCTCCCTGCCTGGGACTAGGTGGGCTGCGAACGAGAAAGCAAGACCGAGTTGTGGTGCAGGGGAGACTCTGGCTCTGCACTGGCCCAGACTGTAGCGCATGCCGGACTGAGATGCTGCCAAGCGGGTGAGCCTTGGGAAAAGCCCTGGCAGCCCTTGATGACTTCTCCAAAGCACAAAGCACCTCTGACAGTCTCTGTGCCCCACCCCTGCAGCCCTGCCTTCTGTTGACCACCAGTTTGGACAGAGGGGCTGGCATGTGACTTTCCTGGCTGGCGGCTGTATCTGTTGGAGCCCTTGAGACTGCTCTCTTGGTCTCTGGCCTGGGCACTCCGTGAAGGCTGCGCTGCTGGGTCACATCAGCAGGCTTGAGATGCATGTCCCCCCACCACAGTTCCGATGGGCAGCTGCGTGCATCTTGGGACATTGCAGCTCCCAGCCCCCAAAGAGCCAAGGGTCTTTCCCACTGGCCTGCTCTGGGCGTGGGTGTTCCTCTGTGTGAAAGGGCCGTCGGAGCTCTGTCCGTATGCCGGCTGCTGGTGCTGCTGCTGTTGCCTCAGGCCCTGCCGCTACGAGAACAGGATATGCTGGACTAGATGGCCTTTGGCCTGGCCCAGCTGCAGCCAGGCTCCTTTGGTGTTCTTATGCTCCGAGTCCTTCTCAGCTCCGTTCCTTCCCCCTAGAGAACTTCCTTCTTTGGCACTTTAGGGGTGTTCTCCCTCATATCCCAAGAGGTGTTTCCATGCGCCTGACTACTTGGGGTTGTCAGCCCACTCCTGTTTCTGTTGCTATGGCAATTTCTGTGGGAGAAAAGATGACCTTGAACATTGTTCGGGTTCCAGTTAATTGTTGGGGAATTCAATAGGGACGCAGATATCCTTGGGCCTGGTCTGCTCCTGAAAAGCCAGGATACCAGTGGAGGAGATGAAAGCATGTGTGGATCTCTCTTTTCCTCTCCCTTGCCGGTTGCCACATGTACATCTGGCCCTCCGTAGGAGTGTGGAAGGGTGCCCGGGGGGTGGATGGTCCTTGACGTCTCTTCTCAAATGGCTAAAGAGTTCACTCCTGTTTGTCCCACTAGTTGCGACACACAGTGGCATCATCCACTTTCTTTGGGACGGAAGGGGGTGCCCCCCCCGGTGGGCCCCCCCAAAGCTCTTTGAGGCCCCAGTCTTGTCCCCTCAGATGGCAGTCGTCTTCCTAGATGTATTTAGGAAGTGCTCTTGATCGGGTGTTTCTCACTCACCTCTCAAGGGGAGAGCATAAGGTGAAAGGCCCAGCCGGGAGTGGGGTGTTGCTCTCTGTCTGTGGAGGGTGCTGGCAAGGGACGCCTTGGGCCCTCCTGGCTGGCTCCGCAGCCCTTGCCCTGATGGAGGGAGCACGCTCTGCATTCACTCGCTCAGCCCAGCCTGTCTCTGCAGAGGAGTCCCTTTAGGGAACGCCACAAGCTTTGCTCTGTGAGCATGCGCACATGGATGAGGGCCTTCTCTGCTGTGGCTCCCAAGGGAGGCTCAGCTCACCTGGAGCCCCCTCACTGACTTCCTGAGAGGTCTGGCAAAGTCGTGCCTGTTTCACCAAGCTTTCGTTAATTCGTGAAGGCGCTGGGTTTGATATTTGATTTTTATGCTGGTTGCTGCTATCCAGTGTTTTATGTGTTTTTTATATTGTAATTGTGCCCTTTACTTTCTCAATGGAAGAGTGGTAGAGAAACCTTCGAAATGGGCTGAATGCCCTCAGCCCTTCCTTCCCCCTCATTTCCTGGAGTTTGTCTAGGAGAACTGCATGCCTCCACCCCACCCCTAACCAGTTACTGAGCAGCCCATCTGTGGGGCCTCATGCCTTGTGGACCGTGGCAGCTCTTTAAAGGAGGAGAGGGAGTGGGTTGGGGTATTGGGTTTGGAGTTTCTTAGGATCTTTGCTCCTGGAAAGTGGGGGGGGGCTCCCTATGACCTTCCTAGTGAACATCCCTTCTCTCCCCCCCTGCCCCCCCCCCCAGGTTGGCACAGGCGCTCCTGCCCAGACAGCACAATGGAAAGTTTAGCCATTTCTCAGAATGTTCTGCTGCGTTGTTAGATCGCAGACATGGACTTGCCCAGAAGTCCTGTCATCCGGGCCGTTCAGTAATAGCTGAGGAGGCTGTACTCTTGGCGTGAGGGCTGTGACTGGCCTGGCACTGGCCACCGCTATCCCCAGGCCCTGCCGTCATTGTGGGGCCATTTGTGTGGAGAAGCAGATGCTGTCAAGCACAGTGAGGTCAGTGAAGTTGTACCCATATCCTTTGTCAAGGGGCAGAAGATGCAAGGGGTCGGCTGAGGCCAGAGAGCTAAGGCTGAGGGGAGGGGAATGCATGGAGAGAATGGGCAAAATAAGAGAGACTAAGAACCGGTGAAGTCAGTGAAGAGAGGAAAGGTCTTTAAAAGGGGTGTGCTCTGCCCGGAGGCGGGAAACAGCCTGAAGCCTCCACCAGAAGAGGCCCAGAGTGCTGCTATTCTTGGGGGTGCTGGAGATCTCCCTCTCCTGGCGCCGTCACTTTTCCCTGGGAGAGCGTAAGGAGCTGTGAAACCAATTAGTCCCTCTAGCTGAGTCTTTAGGCAGGGAGCATTTCCAGTCTTCCCGGAGATCCTGCCAGGGATTGAACTTGGGCCCTTCTGCGTGCAAATAAGATGTTTTTCCTTGAGCCACGTTGGCCCTCCCCAAATAGGCACCTGGGAAGCCAGATCCTTGGTCCGTCTGACTCGCTGCTGTCTGCACGAACAGGCAGTGGCTCTCTTGGGTTTCAGACAGGGAAGATTCCCAGCGCTGCTTGGAGGTGCTGGGACTGAACCTGGGACCTACGGTATAAAATAAATGTGCTCTGCCACTGGGCCACTGCTCTTCCCTGGAGAAGAGGCTGGGTGCAGAGCTGCTGAGATTTCCCCGCTCGGTGACTGTGGACAGGCAGCTCCCAAGCCCACGGGCCTTTGCAAGGCATGTGTGTAATATGGATACATCATCCTGGAATCTTATTTATAATTAACTAGTCGTAAAGTCAGCTGCATAAGACAAGAAAATGAGACTGCTCTTTCCAGAGCCTCTGATATTTTAAAATTTTAATAAGTGCTAAAACTCCCACTTAAGCTAAAAAATAAATAAGAGATGCTATTGTGGAAGGGGCAAACTCCTCCTGATGCGTCTGACGTGAGAGGCTTCTCTCTTCTTCCCTGGGAGCTCTTGCGGTGGCCGGACAGCCATGGGAATGATGATGGCGCTGTGGATTGTGTGCATGTTGTGGTGTGGAGCCAGAGCCTTTTTCTCGTTGTGGGGGAGTCTGTGCTGTTGTCTCCCCCACTCCCGGATTGCTGGGCCAGATTTGTGTGTGTGTATTCACTGTTGTTAGTTCATTTCTGCACGTTTGTGGAGCCCCTGCAGGGGAAAGCCCCTTGGACAGGGCGTATGTGAGTGTGGGACACGCAGGTAGGGTTTCATCAGCTGCTGCTCCAGCCTGGAGCTCAAGGGAGTTTCTTGCTTGCCGTTCTTAACCAGCAACACGGAAGGGAAATGGAGCCTGTCCCTGGATTGTGCTCCCCAAACAAAGTGACACAATTAAGGCCCCAGTCCCTGAGTGGAAATCCCACTCTCTGATCGCAGGGGCCTTAATGACTCAGCCAGCGAGTGTAATTGTGTTCCTAGCATCCCAGTCCTTAATTATGCAATTAGTGGGGCTGTGGAGACTTATGAATTTGCGTTGCTTCTGTAATTGAATTTCAGTTTTATAGAAATTCAACAGGGATCATCACCCTTCCTTCTCCCTCCACCACTTATCCTTTGGGTGGTCAAGAAAGGTGTGACCACCAGGATGGATCTGGACAGGAGCTGGCCTTGACGTGGCCAGTGGCTGGCTGTCGTTATTCTTATCAGCAAACTATTTGTGGTATTGAAAGCTGCCCTGGTTTTGTGAAGAGAGGGGGGCATAGTTGTGTGTGTTTGGGGTGGGGGCAGGGCAGAGAGAGAGAGCTCTCTCCATTTTGCGATTCCAAAGGCCTCCCTCCCTCCCTCCCTCCTCCTGGGTCAGGCTTTGGGAGCAACTGCCCCAGTGGAGTGAGCGGCATCTTTGAAGGGCCGGGCTGATGAAGAACAGGAGAGAGAGCAGCCCCACTCCAGGCTCTGGCAGGGCCTTCCAGACCGCCCTCTTCAGCCCCCTTTCAGGGACCCCTCCCCTCCAGCCCTGCCCAACAGTGCAGGTGCCAATATTGGGTGCTGGGGCTTGGCCCCATCCCTGCTGGCCCCTTTGGGGCCTTCTGTGCTTCCCTGTGGTTGATGCACCAGCCCCCACACTCCCCATTCGGGAGACCCCCCCCGTCCAGCTGGGGAGTCCCTCAGGCGGGTGTCCTCCAGAGCCGCTGGTGGCCAACGTGTGGCTGGATTCCCTCCCTCGGCAAGGTTAATGGAGTCACTGTTGGCTGTGTTGTGGGGGGAGGAGTGGCGGCAGCCTCTGTTAAATATATCCCTTCCTGCTCTTCCCCCCCCACACTCCGTGTGTCAGGCAGCAGGCGGTGTGGAGGATGCCGAGTTTGTAGTTGTCGCCTTTGTGCTGTGGAGCTAATTTTGGACACGGAGAAATTATTAAGGGGGATGCACCGAGCCCCTGGGAGAAGCAGCTCCAGGGTGAGCAGGCCTCGCAGGCAGTTATATTTTAAGTTCCGTTGCCATAGGAACCGACTCTGGTGCCCTGCTTGGAAGCCTGCCTTCACCTTGGCGCCCTTCTCTGAGTAACACGTTCCCCCCCCACACCTCAACCCCCCCCCCCAGGACAGGCACGGCCAGCCCAGATTATTTGCCAGGTTGTCAGTTGTGTGCTAGCCAGCCCTTTCTTCCTCCCAGGAGCCCTGGGCGGCACTTGAGGCTGGCAACAATTCTGTGCAGCCCTTCAGGCCAAGCAAGCACCTGCTGGCCCAGGGCTTCCCACTGGGCTTCAGAGTGTGAACCTGGGCATCCCACCGCCCTTGGCTGACGCCCTCCCTCCGCAGCAGGGTGGAAGAGGCCAGGGCAGTTAGTAGCAACACCGTCTGGCATTTTGGCCTTGGGAGGACTCCAGCAGAGAAGGCAGGTGCTTGGGGAGTCCCCATCCTGGTTGGAGGGTGTGTCCATGGGGGGCGTCTGGGCCCCTCCAACACGCTGCTGTCCTCTGCATCCTGGGCACGGGCACATCTGCTGCGGAGCTGGCCTGGCTTGTGCCAAGGAGTGGCTGGGCCCTTGAGACAATGGGGCCAGCTTCTTATTCAGTGGGAGGGTGAGCGTGGGCCCCTAGGGTTGTTGGGTGACCCCCGCCTTCAGCCGCTCACCCTCTCTCAGCCTCCGCTTCCTGACAGGGATGTTGAGAGGACAACATTGGGGGGAGGGAGAATCAGGTATTTCCTCTTCCCTCCCCCCCACCACAATGAGCTCCTTGAAGAAAGAGCCATATGAAGAAGGTTAAAATATGCTTGCTGCAGATAACATGCTGCCTCAGCTGGTGTGTTGCATTGGCAGGGGAGCTACGGGCGGAGTCCCCTCCTTACGTCCTCCCTCTCCCCTGTCTTATCTTGGAGCAACTCTGTTTGCAGAGTGCCTCCCCTTTCACACAACTGTCTCCCTTTCTCTTTGAAGCTTTTCCAGTTGGAATTCAGGTGGGCCTACACAGCCCTCGGCATAGAAAGGGATCAGCTCAGGGAGGAGCAGGCCAGGGCGCCTGTGTGTGTGTGTGTGTGTGTGTATTTGTGTGTGTGTGTGGGGGGGGAAGGCAAACATTGTGTGCCTTTTAGCAAAGATGCCAGCAACCATCTTAACTACCTCTCCCCCACTCCCAGCCCCCCCCAGGCCGTGTTGCTCGGAGAAACCAGACTCTCTATCGTGGCACCCCAAAAGTCCTTCCAGCCCACCCTCACACTCCACTTGAGGCTTTCTAATTAAGTTGTGCATGTTAATTGCAATGTAAAAATGTGCTGCTGCTGGGAGGAAGGGTGGGATAGAAATCAAATAATAAATAAACAAATCAAAAGCAAGTAGCATACCAGTTAGTCGGGGGGCGGGAGGGTGTTGTTCCATCTGCCTCTAGTGGCATTTTCCTTCCCAGGATTCATTTGGCTGTTTCCCCCACTCCTGCCCCTTCCGGAATACCTCCATTGCAACACGGTGCCTGCAGGCTCCCTTTGCAATGCCACCACACTCAACCGTTCAATTTATTACCACCAGTGACATGCACACTTGTTAGCATTTGCATTTTAAATTGCCAGGCACCATTGTGGCTGTATTTGTGCTGCCTGTGAGAAGCATGGTAGTGCTTGAGGTAGTGGGCTCTCCAACGCTGGAGGCCTTCAAGAGGCAGCTGGACAGCCACTTGTCGGGAATGCTTTGATTTGGATTCCTGCATTGAGCAGGGGGTTGGACTGGATGGCCTTATAGGCCCCTTCCAACTCTACTACTCTATGATTCCATGGTGCGTGTGGCAAATACTAGCTTTGCTGTGCTGGACTAGGCTCTTGGCCTCCTGCCTCTAGCCACAGTGGAAGCTCGGAGGTGGCTTGGCTGGTGCTTTTAGTGGTGGCCCCCTGGGGTGGGTGTTGGGGTGAGTATCTGGTGGCATATCTTTGGGAGGTCTTTGGCAGAAGAATGTGTGTGTGGAGATGCCTTCTGCCTCCTTCCCCCTCAGCTCTGGTTCTTGCTGACTGCTCCAGGATGTCCCAAAGGTGGACTTCAGAACCAGCATCCAAGGAAGGCAAGATAGATTTGTGCAGAAGGACCCAGTGGTTCAGCCGGGGCTTGGAGAGGAAGGGAGTGGCCTGACTCGGGCTCGGTGAGGCAGCCCATTGCTGGCAAGCTTGACACCCAGAGTGTTTCTGCCAACCTGCAGCCTTTTCCAGTGTTTGGTGAGGTGGTGGCTACACTGGGGCAGCAAGCGCCTTCCTCTCCCTCCCCAGCCGAGAGTGGCTCAGCTCGTTTCCTGCCTGGAACAGCTGAAGTGCCTTTTCATGGGAAATCCATGGAGGCTCCAGGTGGGGGTCTCACTGACTCAAGAGGAGCCTGCCTGGAGTTGTGGCAGAGGGGGGGCATCCCCCTGAAGCCCCTTCCTGTAGCAGAACTGACAAGGCCAACACCTTGTCTGACCCAGTGGTGAGGGGGTCTCCTCAGCCACCTCTGCAGAGACCCTTTGAGGCCCTGGAGTGGATTCTGCTTCTTTTGGTTTCATTTTGCCTCTCCCAGACGGAGCCACCTTCCAGCCCCCAAAGCCGAGGGGGATGAGGGAGGCTCCCCCTGCCTCCTTCTAGGTGCATAGGAGCTTCAGTGACCGCTGGGGTGTGTGTGCGTGCGCTCCCCCTCCTCCGGGCAGAGAGGACGAGTGCGTGCTCTTTGTTCTCCGAAGGGCTGCTTTGCTGGGCTCTCGAGGGCTGCTCTCTGTTTCCAGGACTCCTGGCAGGTCCTTACGCCTGTTTCTGTGGCCAAGGGAATTTTCAGGCAGGACCGGTGGAGAGCGGCAGGGGGAAGAGGCGGCGGCATTGCTGCTGCTGGTGGCGACTTGGGATTCACCAGAAGGTAGTGCTTGGGGAACACTGCTCGACACCCTGGACTCTCCATTGTGGAGTCCCGCAGGGATCGGTACTGTCCCCCATGCTTTTCAACATCTACATGCAGCCGCTGGGTGCGGTCATCAGGAGTTTTGGGGTGCGTTGTCATCAGTATGCTGATGACACGCAACTCTATTTCTCCTTTTCATCCTCTTCAGGTGAGGCTGTTAACGTGCTAAACCGTTGCCTGACCGCGATAATGGACTGGATGGGGGCTAACAAACTGAAGCTCAATCCAGACAAGACCGAGACGCTGTTGGTGAGTGCCTTCACTGCCCAGATGGAGGATGTTCATCCTGTTCTTGATGGGGTTACACTCCCCTTGAAGGAACAGGTTCGTAGCTTGGGAGTCCTTTTCGATCCTTCCTTGTCTCTCGAGGCCCAGGTGGCCTCGGTGGCACGGAACGCTTTTTACCATCTTCAACTGGTAGCCCAGCTACGTCCCTATCTGGACAGTGATGACCTCGCCTCAGTTGTTCACGCTCTGGTAACTTCTAGGTTGGACTACTGCAATGCGCTCTACGTTGGGTTGCCCTTGAAGATAGTTCGAAAACTACAGCTAGTCCAGAATGCAGCGACCAGACTACTGACGCGGACCAGAATGTCCGCTCATATAACGCCCGTTCTGGCCCGTCTGCACTGGCTTCCTATTTGTTTCCGGGCTAAATTCAAAGTGCTGGTTTTGACCTATAAAGCCCTACACGGCATGGGACCGCAATACCTGGTGGAACGCCTCTCCCAATACGAAACTACCCGTACACTGCGCTCGACATCAAAGGCCCTCCTCCGAGTGCCATCCCATTGAGAAGCTCGGAGGGTGGTGACCAGAAATAGGGCCTTCTCGGTGGTGGCCCCCGAATTGTGGAATAGTCTCCCCGATGAGGTACGCCTGGCGCCGACGCTGCTATCTTTTCGGCGCCAGGTGAAAACTTTTTTATACTCCCAGACATTTTAAAATGTATCTTAATCATTGTTTTTATCGTGTATTTTAAACAGTATCTTATTATTGTTATATTTTGATGTTGCTTGGTTGTTGTTGTTTGTTGTCTTGACTTTTGATTCTGTTATATTTACTGTATTTATATATTTTGCTTGTTTTATCTTTTATGTACACCGCCCAGAGAGCCTTTTTGGCTTAGGGCGGTATATAAATTAAATTAAATAAATAAATAAATTCTCATGAGTTGGGTTGCTTGAAAGAGAGCCTGGGCTGTGGGGTGGCTGGGAGAGGAGGGGGCTGTTTGATGGCAAAGCCTTACTCCCTTTCCTCTGTTGCTTGTGAGATGCTGTGTGTGGTGTCTGGAGGTGCTCTGTTGTTGTTAGCAAAGGGACGTACATTGAAAGAAACAGGGGGGAAACATAAGAGTATATAATGTCTAAAATCCTAAAGCCTACTGAACTTACTGAAAGCTTGAACCCTGTCAAATACAGAAAAAGTAGCTGGGGCACGCACATCCAGGTCCAAAGGCCTGGGTGAAGAGGAAGGTCTTTGCCTGCTGCTTGAAGATGGCTCCAGGCATGCCTCCTGGGGAGAGCATCCCACAGCTGGGGGTGGGGTGAGCACCACTGAAAAGGCCCAATCTTATGTTGCCACTGGGTTGGTTCATGTTGGAAAGGAGGTCCTTGAGGTGTTGAGGTCCTGAGCAGCATAAGCCTGTATAGCCCAGAAACTAACTGGTAGCCAGTGCAATTGTGCCAGAATTGGTGTTACATGTCCTGACTGACTTACCCTAGTCAGCAATCTGGCCACCAAATTCTGCACCAGCTGCAGTTCCGAACCAGCTTCAGAGGCAGCCCTACTTATAATGCATTGCAGTAGTCTAACCTAAAAGCTACCATAGCATAGACAACAGAAGTTGGGCTATCCCTGTCCAGATGGGTCACAGCTGGGCCATCAGTTGAAGCTGACAGAAGACACTCTGTGCCACTGAGGCCACTTGAGCCTCAAGCGACAGTAGTGGATCTGGGAGCATCCCCAAGCTACGCACCTGCCCCTTCAGAGCGAGCGTAACCCCATAAAGAGCAGTCCACATCCCCTCCATCCAGTCTAGGGAACCACCTGCTAACAGCGCCTCAGTCTTGGCTGGATGAAGCTCCAGTTTATTGGCTCTCATCCAGTCCATTATCGAGGCAGGACATCTGTCTAGCACATCCACAGCCACACTTGCAGATGTGAAGGAGAAGCAGAGCTGTGTGTCACCCGCATATTGCTGACAATGTACTCCCAAACTCCGGATGATCCCACTCAGCAGTTTCCAGTAGATATTAAATAGCGGGGATAGAATTGAACCCTGCAGGACCCAACATTAAAGGTTCCACTGGGCCAAACAACATTCCCCAAACACCACCTTCTGAAGACACCCATGCAAGTGGGACTGGGACTGGAACAATTGCAAGGCAGTACCGCCCAACCCCAACTTGGGCAGCTGCTCCAGGAGCACCACAGCATGGCTGATGGTATGGAAAGCCGCTGAGAGATAAGGAAGAGTGACAGGGAGACACTCCCCCTGTCTCTCTTCCAATAAATGTAATCGTAGAGGGTGATCAAGGCAGCTTTCATGCCTAAACCTCAACTGAAACTGATCTAGAAAGTTAGTTTCATCCAAACCCGTGTGGTGTAGTGGTCAAAGTGTTGGACCAGAAACTAGGAGACCGGGGTTCAAATCCCCACTCATCCATGGAGCTTGCTGGGCGACTTTGGGCCAGTCATGGACTCTCAGCCTGCCTAACCTACCTCACGGGATTGCTGTGAGGATAAAATGGAGAGGAGGAGAACCATGTACCACCTTGAGCTCCTAGGAGGAAAGGTGGGATATAAATGTAATAATAAATAAAATAACTAAAGTAAGAGAGCCTGGATCTAGTCTGAGACCGCATGCTCAAGAACTTTGCCCAAGAAGGGGAGATTGGTAACTGGTTGATAATTATTTAAATTTCCTGGCTCCAGAGAGTGTTCCTTAAGGAGTGGTCTTGCCATCTCCTCCTTTAGGCAGGCAGGGACCACCCCCTCTTGCAGGAGGCATTAAGCACCTCCCTGGCCCAGCTGACTGTCCTCTCTTTGTTAGTTTTTGTCAGCCATGGGGGGCAGAGCACAAAAGGTTGCCCAGAACGAACCAAGCACCTTCTCCTCGTTCTTGAGTCTCACTGATGCATTCAACACAATAGGACTAGACAGTGTTCTGGACAACTGTTGAGACTCATCCACTATAACTGTGGCGTTAAGGTCCTGGTGTGTATGAGGAATTTTACCCTCAAAATGCTTAGCAAACAAATCACAGGGAGCCACCATTGGTTCCCCCACCTCCTTTGGGGCAGAGTGTTAAAGGCCTCATACAACCTGGAAAAGCTCTGCTGGATGGCATAATGAGGATGTCATAGAGGCAGCAAAGTACTCCTTCTTTGCTGTCTTCGCTGCCACAGGGTAGGTTCAATAATGAGCACTCACCAATTGTATTCATCTGGAATTTTTCTCCACTTGCATTCAAGCCGTCTCCCAACTTGTTTCATTGCCCTAAGCTCTGTTATATACCAAGGAGCCAAACAGGCTGTACAGAGTGGGAGAGGATGTTCAGGAGCGATTGTGACAACTGCTGGGCCATATGGACATTCCACAGGTCACCAGGGCTTCGGCAGGAGCACTAGTGATATCAGCAGGGAGATCCCTCCAGAGCCATCTGGAAACCACTTGGATCCATCAGCCTCCGTGGGCAGACCATCCTAATAGATCCCCTGCCTCTGCAAGGGGGAAGCCTAACTCTCAACAGGAGGTGATCCGAGCATGACAAGAGAGTGATGTTAATATCCCCCACTGAGTACTCAGGTGGGCACAGCTGGGTGAGACCAGCTCCACTCTGCTCTCCCACTTGTCCTAGGTCCCAACCGAAGAAGCAGACTCAGGACTTGGAGACTGGATTCTCTTGCATGAGGCTTTACTCCAGAAGTCAGTACAGGAGCATAGCATCACACTCTAGGCTTGAATCAGGATACAAAAACAGTCACAGACTAGATTTATTTGAACAGACTAGGCAAGGTGGAGGCAGCGATATATGAGAGATAAACGAAGAGGGGGCCAGCACACAACACAGCCATCAATTGTCTGTGCCGCTTGCCCCTTATCTGGCCTGCCCCTTGTCCTGTGCCATACCCTCCCTTGCCCAGGACCACTGCAATTTGGGGGACCCTTGTACTCCCCAGCTACCTTTGTCCCAGGCACATCTGTCCCTCCTCCCAGAAACATTATGCTATAAAGTCCAAGCAGCCGGGGGTGGGGGGTGTCTCCTTCCTCAGGCAGGGAGGCAGGATTTCAGGAGAGCAGAAGCGTGTAGGCCAGGCTGGCTGAATGGCTCACTTGCCCAGCTGAGTGGTTCCAGCTGTTGCTCAATGTTCAGTAAGCCTTTAGTGCCTGAGCTGGAAGACGTCACCCTGGCAATTGGTGGGCTGGAGCATCGTGTGAGACAGAGGGGCTGCTGCTGATGTTCTCCCTGCCAGTCCTGCTTTGCAGCCAGCTGGGTTCTTATTCCAAGGACCCTGGGTCTGGTACACCTGGGGGCTAAGCACAATTCCCCAAATATCAGCCTGGATGTCCGACCCATGGGTGCTTCTGTCTCGGCCGGTAGGCTTCCTTTGGCTGCCCCGGAAAACACCTGGCCCACGGGGGTCCTTATCTCCCCCTGACGCCGGTCAGCACGCTGTCTCCTTATTTCCTGGCAGCCTGAGATGACAGTCTCTCCCCTCCCTGCCCTCCCCCAATCTCTGGCACACCTTGTTTGCAGCATCTCCCTGTCTGAGTGCCAGCCAGCAGGCGTAGCAGAAGCTGCTGTTCCAGTTTGGAGAGTGCCGGAAAGGAGACTGGCACTCTGACAGTGGGCAGTCTTCTGCACAAGAGTGTGTGCTGGTGCCACAGGGCAATGGGAGGGAGGGCCCTCCTCAGCCTGTGGGAGAGGTTTCACCAGGCTGTGTGGCCAGGCTATGGGCCCACATGACTCCAATGACTGCCATTCCCTCTCCTCCCCTCCTCTGGCAGCAGATGGAGCCAAGCGGCAGGCCCCCTCTGGCCCCGCCCCCTCTGCCCAAGGCAGCTGAACGCCCATCTTCCGTCCTTCCTTTGTTTCTGCTTTGAATGGCAACCCCAGCAGGAAAGTGTGATGATAAATGTTTCAGATAATGCCAGATCTCTTTTGCCAAACTAGCTGGAGTATTGTAAATGCTGGCTCGTTTGGGATCTTGGTGCTGTGGACTCCCACCTCCCCTTGGCCAGGGTCATGTATCATGAGAAGACAGGATTCACTAGAAAAGACAATCATGCTGGGGAAAACAGCAGGGAGGAGAAAAAGAGGAAGGCCAAACAAGAGACGGATTGATTCCATAGAGAAAGCCACAGACCTGAACTTACAAGATCTGAACGGGGTGGTTCACGACAGATGCTCTTGGAGGTCGCTGATTCATAGGGTTGCCATAAGTCATAATCGACTTGGAGGCACATAACAATTCCTTTGGGATGTTGGTGCCATTGACTCCCAGCCCCCTTGGCCAGGGTCATGCGAAATGCCCTTTTGGCCTATCCAAGAGACAGCTGCTCTGCTCCCTTAGAAGCTGAAGCCCTTTGGAGAGTCTGTTTTTGGAGGTCGAGTAGCTTCCTTGCTGTGGCTGATCTAGTGAGCTGAGGAAGATATTTGTCCGGAGAACAATAATTGGTAATTGGCTAATTGATGAATTGCTGAAGGAATTACGTCATTCTTGCTTTTCAGCAGCCCTATGGGAGCTGCTGGGGCTGTATGGATTGGGGTAGGCCGGCCAGCCAGCCGGAGTGCACTTCCTTGCAAGGGAACAAGAGGTGGCCCTTGCTGATGCGGAAAGTCTCTGCCAGCACCGCCTCTGCATGCAGCCCCCAACCCCACAGTGCATGGGCCAGAGAGCCCCATTGCCAGCCACAGGTGAGGGCCTGCTGGGGGGAAAAGGGAGTTGTAGCCTCGCGTTTTGTTCTTTGAAACACCAAAGGGGCCCAGTAAACCTGGCAGCTCCTGACCTGCCTAGATGGACAGTAGCTGGCTTCAGCACTGCTCTGACTGCATTCCTACAGAAGCTGTGGCATTTATCTGTGCTATGAGAAGCGGATGTCTCTCTGCATATATATCTTGCCTAAGTCTGTAAGTTATCTGCGGAGTGACATTCAGCTGGCCAGCCTCTCTGTCAAAGACAGTGCTGGCACAAAGTCAATGCCAGCCCAGAAAACACCCAGCATTGCCCTTCTTGGCTTGATGTGTGTGTGGGGGAAGATCAGGGTTCCTTCTAGGTGTGCACTTGCTGCCTGGGGCATGGGTGTGGTTGCCATGCCCTGTAGAGTACAGCCTCACCCTGCCAGCTGCCCCCTGCAGACCAGAGCAGCTGTGCCCCAGACATTCCAAGCAGAGATGCTGGAGACGGTGCCCCTGATGGAGAGCTGTGCTCCTTCCCACCCCCACTGCTCGCAGGCCCATCTCAGGAGAAGTGGCAGCGTTTGTTTCTGGAGCTGCTTCCCAGATCCCCTCGCTAACTCTGCTGTGGTCCGCCAGTCTCCAGTCAGCTGCCTGATGTGTTGTGTTGGCCCCAGAGGTGGGCGTGTGCTACATCAGCCCAACAGAGGGTGCCGCCTTTTGGAGGAGGGATGGCTCCTGGCCCTGGGCGTCAAGTACATCTGCCATGGCACAGCAGGGAGGAGTTTGCTTGGCTTTCTTACTTTAATTTTATTTTGAGCAGCTTGGCAGCACTTGGTTATCCAAAGGCAGGGTAGAAACCCTTGTAATGTACAAGCAAAAAAGGTGCCATTTGAGTGCCAGTCACCAGAGCCACTTCTTCCGTCTCCAGCACCGGCTCCCAGCGGTCGCCACTGCCATGGGCTTCGGTTGCAAGCAGGGCCTCTCTTCTTGGGAAGGAATGCCTTGTCTTTCAAGGGACTCTTTTCTTGCATCTGTGGGCATACCCTTTTTTAAAAAGTGAAGTGAAACAGGTGCCGACACATGCACACAAATGCACATTTGCCCATGAGCTTTGCAGCCCCTCCATGATAAGGGATTCTGTCCGAGTGTGGATTGAGAATGCCACCAATCGCAGATCAGGTGCAGTTGGTGGTGGCAGCTGTGCATGCAGAGCACAGGCTGGAAGCTGTCGAAGGGCTGTGTGTCTGTCTGTCTGTCTGTCTTGGCCTAAGCAACTTTGCCACCTCTTGGTCAGGTTCTGCTGGTTTCCTGCTCTTGGCCCCAAGATGGGGGGGCTCTGAATGAGACAGGATGGTGCTGGGAGGAGGAGGGGCCGGACCTTTGGAGTTGCCTCACCTGTGCTGACCTGTAGCAGTTGAAGGCTTTGTGCGAGTGTGTGTGCGCACACCAGCCAGGAGTTCCTCCCTGCTGCTGTCTCTCCCCAGGTTCCTCTGGCTCTTGGAGCTCCCCGGAACCAGAGGGCTTGTCCCTCTACACACCACTGAAACGAGCAAACGCTACAAGTGCACAGCCGGAAATGGTGGGCCTGGGAGTTGCTGCAGACACACTCACACCAGGCTTTGAGTGCAGCTTGCTCAGCCCTTTTGATATGGCTGGGGGAGACTGGCCTCTGCGGGGCAGGAGCAGAGTCCACTCGCTAATGCCAGGAGTGCTGGGTCCCTGGAGTCTGAGATGATGGTGTGTGTAAAGCCACCTTTTCAGGAAAGAGGATGGAGGTTCACTCCGCATGCCTGAGGCCAGCCACTGCATGCCAGCTGGTGCCCTTGCAAAAACACCCAGCTTGGCTTCTCAGGTGGGGAGGGTCTCCCTGTGGCAGGGGGAGTGCCTCTGCTGTGGGCGCTTTCTGCACCCCTTTGTTTGGCTTTTCCAGTCTCAACTTTGGCTATGTGCACGCTAGTTGTTTAAACCATTGCGAGTCTGTTTTGTCTCGGTGTGATTTGAAATGAGTCTGCTCCTGACTCCATCTTTATGCTCTGTGCTTCTCTTTGGATCGTAGTGAACCTGCGTGCACACTAGTGGGCGGGACAGGCTGTTATGCTTTCTCGCAGTGTACATTCCTAACCGATTGCTGCCCTGCCCTTATTGTTGCACAGGTATGTAGGTGTGTTCTACCTATGTGCACACACCCCTTTTTTACAGTGATTTATTGTACATGTGTTAAATCAGAAGCTTCAGTTCCCGTCATCAACTTCTTTTGCACATGCGTGCAGACATTTCTTACAAATCCACACGCCCCTTTTAAAAAAGAAATGCATTTGTTTTTTCAGCTTCTGAGGTAAGCAAGGGGCCTGTGGATCCCTCCGTAGCCACAATGATTTGCTGCTCTCTTCTCCCCCCCACACACTTTTTTGTTTGGTATTACTTTGTGTAAACTGGAAGCAGCACTTCACAGGCCATCATCGTTTGTTTGTGTGCCCTGTTATATCATGCTTTCACACAGAGAGGTTTTTAAAAAGCCCAAACCATATATTGTCATTTTTTGAAAAAAGGGAGTGTGCACATATGTAAAGTAATACATTCACACAGACACAAAGCATAATGGACAGGGAACTGGAGCTTCCAGGCATAGAACATGTGAGGGGGGGAAAGCACATCAGAAAACTACAGGGAACAACCAGGAAAGGGCAGAAGCAGAACTTTCATTTTAATGCAGAAAAAAAGAAACGCCTAGAATTTTTTTATTGTGACGAGGCTCCATCTCCAAGTGGAGAGGCCGGCCACAGGTGGAGGATGGGACCTCTGGGGAATACAGCATCCGGCCTATCGCAGGAGCCCGAAGTACACAGGAATGGGAAAAATCTGTTTAAAATATATAAGAAATTGATGTAAGATATATTAGAAATAAGTAGCAAAGCTAGGCAAGGGACATTTTTATTTATTTTTGTAGCAAAACGGATATAATGTAATGGGCAAAGCACTGCTAATGCCCTGTCAAGAGGTTAAATGCTTGGAAAAGAGCAGTATTAGGCAATACACATGCAGGGGGGAGGAGACGTTCACAAGCACCCAAGACATCAGCAAAAAAGAAAATGTGTCTTCCTTGCTGCATCCTTTGGAGGAGGGACGTGGTGAAGGTAATGAGATTAGAGGTAAGAGAAAAGCAGAAAGAAGCTGCTAGAAATGAAATGAAGTGGATACACAGAGGTAGAAGCTTTGCGCAGGTCAGAAGCTACAGCGGACGCAGCCCAACTGCTAATGTCAGAACAGTGCACACCACCCATGGCAAAGCGTTTCCGCTGGACACACCACGGTCTCAGAACAGGTGGATCAAGCAAACAGTTTTGAAGCAGAGTTCAAGAAAATAGGCCATTCCTCCCAGGCTGGAGGCCTTTGCAGCATTCCATAAAAACATAAGAAAAGCCTGCTGGATCAGGCCAAGGGGCCCCATGAAGTCCAACATCCTGTTCTCAGAGTGGCCAACCAGATGCCCACGGGAAGCCCATGGGCGGGACCTCCCCTCTTTTGGTTTCCAGCAACCAGCATGTGGAAGCATTTTGCCTATGGACACAGAGCATCGCCGTTACGACTAGTAACCATCACTAGCCTCATCCTCCATATATTTGTCAAATCCAAGTTGGTGGCCATCACGACCTCCTGTGGGAGCAAATTCCATAGTTTAACTATGACCTGCATGAAGAAGTATTTTCTTTTGCCTGTCCTGAATCTGCCAACGCTCATCTCCACTGAATGTCCCCTGAGTTCTAGTGTTATGAGAGAGGGGGGAAACTTCTCTCTATGCCAGGCATAGTTTCATATACATCTCTATCATGTTGTGTCTTTCTCGCTTTTTCTTTAAATTAAAAAGGCCCAAAGCTGCAAATTCTCCGCATAGGGGAGTTGCGCCATTCTCTTGACCATTTATGTGAAATTAAGATACATATTTTTCTTCAATATACGTAACTGGACACTTGTTTACATTGAATTGCATTTACCATTTTACCGCCCATTCACTCTTTTAACAACCCTGAACAATTTAGTGTCATCAGCAAACTCAGCCACCTCACTGCTCACCCCAACTCTAGATTGTTTATGAAAAAGTTAGAAAACATGGGTCTCAATACCAGTCCTTGGAGCACTTTCTACATCCTTTCATTTGGGAGAACTGTTGATTGATTCCTACTCTCTCCTTCCTGTTTCCTCGACAGTTCCTGATCCACAGGAGGACTTTTCCTCTTATTTTATGGCTACTAAGCTTACTCAGTAACCTTTGGTGAGGTACCTTGTAGAAAGCTTTTTGAAAGTCCAAGTGCACTATGTCCACTGGATCATCTCTATGTGTTTGCTCGCTGACACTGTCAGTGAACTCTAATAAGTTAATGACATAGGACTTACCCTGCAGAAGCCATGCTGGTTCTGCTTCAGCAAGGCTTATTCTTCTATGTGCTTGATTATTTTATCTTTAACAATACTTTCCACCAGTTTTCCCAGAACAGATGATAAGCTAACTGGCCTTAAGCTAATTGGCCTGTAATTTCCAAGATTTTCTCTCCCTATCATCCCTTTTTAAAGGTTGGTGTTACATTGGCCATTTTCCAGTCCTCAAGCATGGAGGTGGATCTAAGGGATAAGCTACATATTTTTGTTAGGAGATCAGTGGTGGCCCCCAAATTATGGAATGATGTCCCTGACGAGGTGCGCCTGGTGACAACACTGTTATCTTTTCAGCGCCAGGTCAAGACTTTCCACTTCTCCCAGGCATTTTAGCATGTGTTTTTAAATTGCTTTTTAAAAATGTGTTTTTAAATTTGTATATTTGTTTTTAATGTTTTTAATTGTTGTAAACAGCCCAGAGAGCTTCCGGTATACAAATGCAATAAATAAATAAATAAATAAAATTTGAGTTCTTTGAGAACTCAGGTGGATGCCATCCAGACCCGGACATTTGTTAGTTTTTATTTTGTTTATTAAGACTAGAACATCCTTTCTTGTCACCGCTCTCTGCCTCAGTTCCTCAGACTCCCTTCCTGCAAAAGTTAGTTCAGGCACAGGGATCTGCCCTGTATTCTCCACTGTGAAGGCAGATGCAGAGAATTCATTTAGCTTCTCTGCAATCTCCTTTTCCTGCTTTAGCACATCTTTGACTCCCTTGTTGTCCAAGGATTCAACCACCAGCCTCCCCTAGATGGTCTTCTGCTTTGAATGTATTTAAATAACTTTTTGTTGGTTTTTATGTTCTTAGCAGTGTGCTCCTCAAATTCTGTTTTAGCATCTCTCATTGTTTTCTTGCATTTCTTTTCACAGACTTTCTGTTCCTTTTTATTTTCCTCATTCGGACAAGACTTCCATTTTTTGAAGGAAGCCTTCTTGCCTCTAATAGCTTCTTTGACTGTGCTCATTAACCACACTGGCACTTTCTTGCCCCTAACGGTGCCTTTCCTGATCTGTGGTATACACTCCCTGTGAGCTTCTAATATTGCATTTTTAAACAACTCCAAACCATTTTGGAGTCATTAGACCCTGTTGACTTTGCCTTTCAACTTCCTTTTTACCAATACCCTCATTTTTGGGAAACTTTGTCTTTTGAAGTCAAATGTGATTGTGTTGGGTTTTCTTGGCAATTAGCAACACTTACATCTCGCACCAGATCCAGGGCCGCTGCCCCTCTGGTCGGTTCCATGACCAACTGTTCTAGGGCACAGTAGTTCAGGGTATCTAGAAAGTTTACTTTTTTGTCCTGACTGGAACACATACATAGCAAGTCTATGTCAGGATAGTTGAAGTCACTCATTACTCCATGTCCTAGTTTGGATGCTTCCTCAATTTCATTTTTCATCTCAAGATCTTCCTGAGCATTTTAATCAGGTGGACGATAGAACATCCCAGGTACTAAATTAGTCTTGGGACACAGTATCACCACCCACAATGATTCTGCCTCTGTGAGAGTTTCTGGCTTGCTGGATTCAATGCCCCCTTTCACATATAGAGCAACACCGTCTCTAATATGTCCTTCCGATATAGTTTATATCCAGGGATAACTGTATCCCACTGGTTTTCTCTGTTCCACCAAGTTTCCGTTATGTCCACTATATCAATACCGTCCTCTAAAACCAAACACTCCAGTTCTCCCATTTTGCCCCAGAGGTTCTAGCATTAGTGTGTAAACACAAGACTCGAGAGTCTTCCTTCATATGTCACTGGCGTTTGTGTTTTAGCCTGTAGTGCTTTGGCCTCTCTAAACAGCGATCCTGTTGCCCCGTGCCCAATTAAAATTTTCATCAGTTTTTTTTTCACCTTCGTCCCAGAGGGGAGATTTCTTCCAAACTGGACCCTCCTCAGCTCCTGCTGGCTTTCCCCCCTCAATCAGTTTGAAAGCTGCTCTGCCCCTTTTTTATTTTAAGCGCCAGCAGTCTGGTTCCGTCCTGGTTCAAGTGGAGCCCGTCCCTTTTGTACAGGCCTGGCTTGTCCCAAAATGTTCCCCAGTGCCTAACAAATCCAAAAGTCCTGCTCTCAGCAGCATCGACTCATCCACGCATTGAGACTACAAAGCAGCGCCTGTCTACCTGGCCTTGTGCATGGAACTGGTAGCATTTCAGAGAAAGCTCCCTTGGAGGTCCTGGCTTTCAGCATCCTACCAAGCAACCCAAATTTTGCTTCTAGGACCTCACAACTACATTTCCTCATGTCATTGGTGCCAATGTGCGCCATGACCACTGACTCTTCCCCAGAAATATCTACCAGGCTATCTAGATGACAAGTGACATCTGCAACCTTTTCACCAAGCAGGCATATCGCCCTGCAGGCTGCACGCCCACTACACAACCCTCAGTCTGTGTCCCTGATGATCTAATTGCCCACTACAAGGATCCCCCCCACCCCCTGGAGAAGTATTGTTGGCATGAGAGGATGTCTGCTCATTCCCCAAGGAACGGTGGGATCGTTTCCCTCTTCCTCGGATGGATGCCCTCCTTCCCCAAGGCCCTCAGTACCATAATATCAGGACAGCTATCATCCTGGGAGTGGGACGCTGGTATAATATCCCTGAAGGCCTCATCCACAACGTCTCTGCCTCTCTTATCTTCTCCAGGTCAGCCAGCTTGGACTCAAGGAAGCTGCCTTGTTCCCAGAAAGCCAGGAGCTCCTTGCACTGAGGGCCCACCAACAACTTCTGTCAAACAGGCAGATAGTTGTACATGTTACAGGCAGTGCAAAACACTGGAAAGCCCCCCCCCCTTTGCTGGCTTCCTACATGCATGATTGTTTTTGTCGTTTATTGAGATACTATATAGAGTTACAATATAGGGTTACCTGTGGAGCTTAGGTTTTCTCTAGGTCAAGGAATGGATGGGTGGAATGCTGTGACTCAGCCTCCTCGCTCTGCTGCTTAACTCACCTTGACGATTTGTCGGCTGGGCTTCCTCTAGCTCGCTTGAGGAGCATTGTTCAGTGATAGCCACCCAAGGCAGGTTGATCCAGTCGAAGCCTCCTTCGGGGTGTGGGGGGGAGCGGTGTCACTTGAGGCACACCTTTGATCTTCCATTGTCCAGGTTCCTCAGGAGTCAGGAGACTTCCCAGCACTCATGTAGTTGAGGGCAGTATCCAGGGCCAGTCCAAAGTCAGAGTCCACAACAACAAGGGGTCAGGCAAGAAGCAAGGCCGTAGCAGTCCAAGGTGGGCAATAGAGGGCAAGGGCAAGGCAAGCAGCAAGTCCAGAGTATTCCAAGGTAGGTCTAGTCTCAAGAAGCCATCAGCAGCCAGGTCCAGTACAGGTCTGGTGTAGAGACCTTGTTACAGCAGCTCTGCTAGCCTTGCACTGGGGCTTTTATGCTGGAGCTGCAGGAAGCCCCTCTCCACCCTCCGCTGACTCCCAGTGACCACCTGCAGCAAGACCTTTACTCCCAAGGAGTCCAGGCTTGTCGTTGGGCCGAGTCTCCAGCTGGCACTTGAGGCAATGCCTGTCCCTTGGGCTTGGGACCCGTTCAGCCTCAATATCGGAGGCTGAACTTTTCCCAGGGCAGATGGCCCGTCCTGGGACTCGCCATAGGAACCTGGCTCCTCGCCCTCAGATGGAGCCTGAGGCAGGGCTGGGTGCAAGACTGGAGCCTCCTGGTCTTCCTCTGGTGAAGATTTCCCTGGCTGGGCCTGACATCCACGTCAGCTGCCAAGGCAGGGAGAAAGTCTGGAAACAGCCCAACTCCATGCTGGCATGGTGGACCTTTCATTTGAGGTGAGGGTTTGCCCACCGTCCCTTATGGAAGGAAGCAGTTGCTGTCTCTCTCTCCCTGCCCTGTTTTTTCCAGGGCATCTTAGATGTTCAACATGCCAGTCACAACAGAGTCTTGCGTTACGGTTGCTTTATTCCTTGTGCACAATATTCTGTTTATTGGTACATTACAGCTCCTCATTAAAGCTAATTGGTGATTGTCAAAGTAGATGAGCCCCGGATGCTCCGTGCCTCTTTCATTGCCTTGCTGCTTCAAGCCATCTTTGTAGGACATCTTTCGTTGGACATCTGCCTGTAGTGCAGTGCTCTCCTACTGTAGGTGTCCCCCTGCGTGTGCCTGACCGTCCCCCTGCGTACGTTTGGGGTGTGTCTGTCAGTGAGGGGGAGAGGACACAGAGGCCCTGTGTTGACCTTGGACCCGAAGTATCTCTGGGAGGGGAGGACCCTCTGTGCCCGGCAAGGTCCCCACGTTTAGATCAGTTTTTGGCCGTAGGTGGGTGGTGGCTCGTGCCCTTCATATGTGTGGCTGGGGTGAAGAGATGAAGGTCTCCTGGGAGTGCGTTCCTTGATTAAACTCTTGGTCAGTGTGTGTTAATGGACTTTAATTTTGAAAATGTTGCAGGCTTTGCACAGTCTACATTGTGACTGCTTTGATGGTTACATATATTTTGTAGGTAGCTGCTGTGTGGGGTGTGTGTCAGAGATATTAATAACGCCATGAAAAAAGCTCCCTGGCTGATTCCAGGCCAACTTGCACCTGAGTGGCCTTCCACGGCCACCAGCAGGACAGGACAGTCTCCTGCAGGCTCTTAGTCACTGAGCAACCCCAGGGCTTCTGTTGTGACCTGCGGAGGAGGGAGGATCTTCAGGCTGGGCAGTGGCGCAGGGGAGGAACTCCTGAGTGGCCTTTGGGTCATTTGCATCCCACAAGGCTCTGCCTTCTTTCCCTGGGAGTCAGCCATGATTCCACACCTGTTGCTGGCCTCTCCCTGTCTTGCGTGGCCACCTTTTCCCCCACCCCACCCCACCCACGGCTGTGGCCCTTTGGAGACTGAAGAGGCCTCCCTCAGCTCCTCTGCTGCTGGGGGGTGCGGGATAGGTACAGCTGGTTGACCACCAAGTACTGGCTACAGCATCTGCTTGAAGGTTGCAGCAGCTCCTTAAGGCATCCTCTGATGAGGCATGAGGAAGTCGATGCTAGGGGGGCAAAGGGGCTTCTCTGGAGGGCGAGGAGGGAAGATTTTCTGACTTGCCAGGCCACAAGTGCCTTTCTGTCCCATCGATTATGGCATGGGCGGAATGCAAATTTCTCTCTGGTGGGTTGTCGGTGCCAAGAAGCTGCTGAGCCCCAGTGCCAACAGATGCTGGGTGAATAAAATGGTCTAGATTTAATACAGTGGGCAGGTGCTCTACCATGCTCTGCTGGTAAAGCTGCTGAAGTGGCAAAATCCAAAGTTTAGCAGTTTTTCATGGATTAGACAGTGGCTGCATGAGAAACCAGGGGAGGCCCTGTTGAAGGGCCAGAGCAGACGTCTGTTTTCCTCTGCTGCAGGGTCTGCCTGCCTGCCTTTTGGCCGCTTCCTCCATGCAAAGATACCTCCAGCATGCAGGCAGTGACCCTTTCCTAGACTCTAGAGCATGTTTGGGGGGTCTGTGTTCCCCCCCTCCCTCCTGAGTCCAGCGAGGAGGCAAGTGTCTGTCTGTGTGTATGCTCAGAATGAGTTGGGGAGTGGGAGCAACCAACGTGTCACAAGCCTAGATGGGCGCAGGTTGGGTGGATTCTGTGGGGCATGTCAAAAGTGACTTTTCTGTTTAGGCAAGCCTTTCCAGACGTGTAGATGGTGATTGGTTTTAATATTTTTAGTTAACTATCCATAATTGTTTCTACTATATTTTAATTACTTGTTTTTTACTGTTTTATTGATAATTTGAATGTGTTTTGGAAACTGCTTCGAGATCTTTACATTCACGTGGTATGTAAATTTTATTAAATCTAAATAAATAAATAGAGATGAACTGCTGTCTCACTCCTAACAGGCTGGGAAGTTGGCAGACTCCATGCTTGGTGTGTTCTGTCTTTTCCCCACTGCCAAACGCTGGCCCTGCTTGTGCCTTGAACCTCTTGCCACAAAGCTGGCTCGCTCTGTGCGTGTGCAGAGGAAGGATTAAGTAAGTGGGGCTGGTTGCAGGGGGCCGCCTCTTTTCAGCCCTTCATAGCCTCGGCTGGCTGCTGGTCGTTTCCCAGGCACAATCCTGAGTGTAACCTTGAAAACCTTCAAGAGTTTGGGGCCCAGGTCTGTCAAGGGCTCTCTTATCATGGAATCATAGAATAGTAGAGTTGGAAGGGGCCTACGAGGCCATCAAGTCCAACCTCCTGCTCAATGAGGAATCCAAATTAAAGCATATTCGAGAGGTGCCTGTCCAGCTGCCTCTTGAATGCCTCCAGTGTCGGAGAGCCCACTACCTCTCTAGGTCATTGGTCCCATTGTCGTATGGCTCTAATGGTGAGGAAGTTTCTCCTGATGTCCAGTCGAAATCTGGCTTCTTCTGCAGGGGCTGTGTGAGTGCTGTGCAGTATCATGCGTGAACCCCCTCCCTCCACCCCCTGAGATCAAGGGAGACAAATTGGCCCACTAAAAACCATTGAAATTCCAACTCAGTCACGTCTGTGCCTGTGGGCCGCGATGGCAGCTGCAGGGGGGTTAAAAGGGGGGTGCTTGAGCTTTTCTGATGGCTGGATAAATACTTCGGGGGCCTGCCAGCCAGCCACTTGACTCCTCATCCTCCCTAGCAGGGTGTTTCTGACGATGGGCAGGCCTGATTTGGCAGGATGCGGAGCCCATGGAAAACATAGGCAGTTTGGGGCACTACGAAAGGCTGGTGGCAAATGGTCAGCTCACTGAGTTTAGGGCTGCTGTTCTGGTCAGGGGCACAGAGGCTGTTTAGCTTCTCAGTTTCAGGCACCAGAATACTTGGAGCTGCCCAGAAAGAACCAGGCCTTGTGTCTGTCCTCCCCGCCCTGCCCTGAGGCGGAGGAGCAGCAGCAGAGACACCTGCCCCCCTCCCCTTGTTATTTTTCCTTGCAAGAGTTTGCAGGATTTGGACACACACACTTTGTGTGTGTGTGTTGTCTGTCTGTCTGTAAACAGTATGATTGGGTGTGGAGGAGGAGAGAGAGGAAACCACCTACGTAATGGCACATAAGGGATTTCTGCCACCCAAATACTTGCCCTGTCTCTGGACAGGGTGTTTCTTCTGTCCATGACATTGGAGCCCCCAGACCGCCCTGCACCTGGCTGGGCCTTTGAGTGCCTCTTGGGGTTGCAGTTGCTGCCCTCCTGCTGAGGGCTCTCCGTGGCGCTTGCTCTGCCTCCCTCCCCAGAAACTTGTCATCCAAGAAAAGTCGTGCGCCTGGGATTTGGCTGTGGATGGACCCGAGGGAAAGGGTGGCAGCCCTTCCTTGTGATCCACTCTCCAAGGCAGCCCACTGTTGGGAGGTATGAGGGGGCTGGTCCTTCAGCACCGGCATGCCTGTCTCCCCATACAGCACCCACTGCTGCCTGGCCCAGGGCCAGAGGGGCCCCTTTGAATGGGGCTGATGCTGCCCCTGCGTGCTTGATCATCCCCCCTCCCCCCACAGAGCTCAGGGCCTTCCTGCTTACATGAGTGGTGCCGTCTTCAGTCTTCATTGTCGTATTCCTGGCAGCAAGGCTGGGAGTGTTTTGGAAAACTGATTTGTGGCGGAGTTATTTTCAGACCCCGGGGAAGAGTAGTGGCAGCCAAATACTGCAGTCTTTTGAACTGCATCTCTCATCTGCTGCTCAGATTAATACGTTCCTGATTCTTGGGCAGAGCAGAGAGGAATCCAGAGCAGAGCTGCAGGAGGCGTGTCCCCTCCTCTTCTCAATGTGCAGTGCAGCATTGATGGGGCACGTGTGGATTTTGATGACTGCTGAGTGCCCCCCTCCCCATATGTCAGCCAGCGTATATCGACGTTTGAGCTCATGTTCAGTTCATGCTTTTATATCAGATCTTTTTCTCTGGCATGTCCCCCACCCACCCAGCCCCAGTTCTTAAAGTGAGAAGCATTGTTGCCATTTTAGCCAACATCTGAACTGGAGGGGGGCCCGAGGATCCATTTCCCAAATTGCACCACAGACTATTCCATGAGGGCCGCAGGCAGCAAGTGCCTGCTAAAGCCTCTGCTGGAGACTCTCCTCCCCACCCCTGGCCAGACTGGGCCCAGAAGGCGCTAGTGGGATGCAGGACTGCTGTGCCTTTTAATTTTAATGGTTTGCTTTAAGGACTTGCTAGCAGCAGCTTCCAGAGATTGCTTTATTCCTTGTACAAGGTTTCCATCGTTAGAAGCACTTAAGAGCATAACAATGTTACTTCTCCTACAGAAAGGAGCATAAAAAGTTACGTAGGTCTTGCAGAGTGGTTATCTCCTTTCTGTGTGTGTTGCTGTTGCATTTTTGCATTTTCTGTGGAAAAAAATTCAACTTGCCACATATGGCTCTTGTGGGTGCCAAGGAAGGGCAGCTCTGCTCTGGGTGCTAGAGGAGAGCCCCACGGGGTTTTCTCCCCCGCCACTGCAGCTTGTACATGCTTGGACTTTACAGGATGCCATCCCCCACCCCGTGAGGTTTTGGGGCCTCCTCCTATTCTTGGTGTCCCAGAAAGCACCCTCCCTCCGCCCACGCTGCTGGTGCAGCACCAACTTACTGTGTTCTTAAACTTTTAACTGTTTTATATACTGTTTTAACGTGTACATCACCCAGAGTGGCTGGCCAACCAGCCAGATGGGCGACTAACAAATCTCATAATAAAATAAATAAATAAATAAATAAACTTTGTGCACCAACCCAGCTGATCTGCTGCTCTCGCAAACACATATGCTGGACTTGGAAAGGAAAGGACAGCCACCTGGGGGGAAAGCTCCCAAGGAACAGAATTGCGCCTCCCTATCCAGCCCTGCCTGCCTGCCTGTTTGCTCGCGTTTGTCTTGTTACTCACAGGCCGAATTTGGTTTCCAGAGGGCTGCCTGCTTTGGCTCTGCCCCATACTGAGGTGGGGCAACTTGAGTGTGTTTTCCCTTGCAGGCCCCCTCTGTGCTCCACCTCTGTTCTGGATAGGCCTCTTCTGAATAGAGATGTAAAATTTCTGGAAATTTTGAAGCCATGAAAAAAAGGCTTCAGAAAAAAACAGAAAATGCAATATTAGCACTTTCTGCAGATTGCAAGTCACTTTGTTACTTCAGGAGCATCAAATGTAATTATGTACAAGTTGGTTTGGCATAAAATTATCACATTTGGTATATTAAAAGTACATTTTATTCAAACAATTATTACAAATTGAATTTACTTTTTTACATTTTTACTTTTTTTGTAACAAATGGATCTCCAAGCTCCTGAACTGTAAGGAACCTCTTTTGTTTTGCCAGTTTATGAGGAGCAGGCAAAAAACAATTTTTAAAAAACAGAAGAAACCATCAACATTAAGAACAAAGAAAATCATTTATGTCTCCGCTGGTCCTCCAGTGTCAAGCAGACATAAAGCATCTATTCCTATAAAAAGAACTGAGAAAAGGGGGGGACCAAGAGTCAATGAAACATTTTATTCATTGTGCTAAAATAAAACATTCCATAATCCATTTTTTCTTCATTTTTCCCAATTTTTTGGGAAAAAAATGAAAAAGGCTTTGGTAAAAAAAACACAGTTTCCCCCCAAATTTTTCTGTTTTTTTTCTGGGCCTTCACATCTCTAGTTCTGAATCACTTGTCTATTTAATCATGTGGCCCTGTGTTCTATTCTTAGGAGAGAAGGAGAAAAACTTGTCTCTGACCACTTTGGCTGCACTGCTATAATCCCACCCTAGTCTCTCTCCCCCGCTATATTTAAAAAACACCATTGTTATAGCCTGTCGTCATAGCGGAGTTTCTTCAGCCCCCTGATGATTTTTGTTGCTCTTTTCTGCACCTTTTTTAGCTCTATAAAATCCACCAGAACTTGACACTGTATTGACAAATACAAGAAATGTGGCTACTTCAGATCGGTGTAAAGGCCTGGTAAGGCTGGCAGTTTCATTTCAATTTTTTCCCCTTAACAATCTCTAGCATGGGATTTATCTTTTCTCCCACTGTTGTCGCTCTCAGTTGCACTGTTGTTTGTGCTTTCATAGAGTTTCCTGCCACAAACCAAGTCTCCCTCCGTTCAGCCAAGGTTCCAATATCGCCACCTCCATCTCTCGCTCTCTCCCCCCACATTTAGCCCCAGTCCTTCAGCTCCCTCCTGTTGGCTTTGAGGATCCTGGCATTAGCATATAAGCATCTATATAAACACGGTGTCCCTCTCCTTGTGCATTTTCCACTGTGACCCCCTTCATCTCTTTTAAATTGCTGTCAGGTTCTTAAATGCTCACATCCAAATCTATCCAATCCCCGTTTATCTGCTGGAACGTTTTCGCAGCAGCATCCTTTAGGAATGAGTTGTCACAAACCCGATGCTGAGTGCTCAGCTCCTGTCGTCTCTTCCCAGAAATCTATTTAAAAACTATTCAGCGTCCCTCATGCTCTTAAGTGCCAGCAGTCTGTGCCATCGCGGATGTTCAAATGGGGCCGGCCCTTTGTTCAAGCTTGACTTGACCCAAATGTTACCCGATGCCTAACAAATCAGAACCACTCTCCTTGACACCAGCACCCCAGCCATGCATTGGGACTCCTCAGCTGTGCCTGTCCAACTGGCCTGTAACTTCCGAGATCCACCCCCCCAATCCCTTTTTAAAGATTGGTGTTCCATTGGGCCATTTCATCGGGTATGGAGGCAGGTCTGAGAGTATCATTTCAGAGATATTTGGATTTTAATATCCCATCCAGCAACCCAAATCTGGCTTCTTGGACTCCACAAGGGCATTTTCCAGTGTGCTGGCATTCACCACAACCATTGATTCGTCTACCATCCTGTCTAGATAGCATGTAATGTCCACAGCCTTTGCACCAGGCAGGCAAGTCACCATGTGGTCAAGGCACCACTTGCAAACCCATCTTTCTATATTCCTAATTAGCAAATATCCCATGTTCGGGAGCCTCCCACCCGACCCCCAACCTGTGATGCATCCTCTGCACAAGAAGGTGTTGGTTCTCTAAAGACCTATTTAGGTGATGAAGAAGACATACTTTACTGCTTCCATTGCATCTGCATTGTGCTGTCCAGCAGAGCTTTTCCGGTACTGCAGGGCCTTTTACAGTCTGCCCTCAAGGAGATGGTAGAACTGACGGTGGCTTGCTGTGGCTTGTTGGCAAAATGTTTTGAGGATAAAATCACTTGAATTGAGGCAGTGATGGCCACCAAGCTGGATGGCTTTACAACAGGATTAGATAAATTCATGCAGGGTAAGGGAATCAAAGGCTACTAGCCACTATGGCTGTGTCCTGCCTTCATGGTTGCAGGGGGCATGCTCCCAAATACCAGCTGCGGGAAACTGCAGAGTAGGGAGAGCACTCTTGCGCTCAGGTCCTGCTTGTGGGCTTCCCTTTGGGGCATCTGGCTGGGCCAGGGAGGTGATTGATGCTGCCTTGCGAGGGGGGTCCCCACCCACCTAAAGGAAGAACTGGCAAGTTCACTCCTTAAGAAACACTCCCTGGAAATTTAAATAGTTATTGGTCGGTTTGCTAATGTTCCCTACTTGAGCAAGGTTCTTGAGCATGAGGTGGCAGACCAGCTCCAGACTTGCTTGGCTGCTTGCTTTATTTATCTGTTATATTTATACCCCACCTTTCCTCTGACAAGTTCAAGGTACATGACATACATGGTTCTTCTACCTCTCCATTTTATCCTCACAACAACCCTATAAGGTAGTTAGGCTGAGAGACTGTGACTGGCCTAAGGTTACTCAGCAAACTTAATGGCTGAGTGGGGATTTGAACCCTGGTCTCCTAGTTCCTAGTCCAACACTTTGACTACTACACCACACTGGCTTGGATGAAACTAATTTTCTAGATCCATTTCAACTGAGGTTTAGGCATGAAAGCTGCCTTGGTTACCATATGTACCATATATCTCTGTTGGGAGAGAGATGGGGAAGTGTATCCCTTTAATCCTCCTTGACCTCTCAACGGCTTTCGATACCATCAACTATGGTATTCTTTCTTTCTTTCTTTCTTTCTTTCTTTCTTTCTTTCTTTCTTTCTTTCTTTCTTTCTTTCTTTCTTTCTTTCTTTCTTTCTTTCTTTCTTTCTTTCTTTCTTTCTTTCTTTCTTTCTTTCTTTCTTTCTGATTGATTGATTGATTGATTGATTACATTTATATCCCATCTTTCCTCCAAGGAGCTCAAGGTGATGTACATGGTTCTCCTCCTCCTGATTTTATCCTCACAACAACCCTGTGAGGTACGGTAGGCTGAGAGGCAGTGTCTGGCCCATGGTCATCCAGTGAGCTTCATGGTCGAGCAGCGATTTGAATCCTGGTCTCCCAGGTCCCACTCTAACCACTATACCACACTGGCTCTTCGTCTGAAACGACTCTCCAAGTTGGGGGTGTCACTGCTCTGTGGTGGTTCCAGTCCTACTTGGATGGTCGTTTTCAATGGGTGGTACTTGGGGACTATTTATTTATATCCCGCCCTTCCTCCCAGCAGGAGCCCAGGGTTCCCCAGGGTTCAATTTTATCCCCCATGTAGTTTAACAGTGACATGAAACTACTGTGTGGAGTCATCCAGAGTTTTGGAATTCATTGTCAGCAATATGCGGATGACACACAGCTCTGCTTCTCCTTCACATCTGCAAGTGTGGCTGTGGATGTGCTAGACAGATGTCCTGCCTCGATAATGGACTGGACGAGAGCCAATAAACTGGAGCTTCATCCAGCCAAGACTGAGGCGCTGTTAGCAGGTGGTTCCCTAGACTGGATGGAGGGGATGTGGACTGCTCTTTATGGGGTTACGCTCGCTCTGAAGGGGCAGGTGCGTAGCTTGGGGATGCTCCCAGATCCACTACTGTCGCTTGAGGCTCAAGTGGCCTCAGTGGCACAGAGTGTCTTCTGTCAGTTTTGACTGGTGGCCCAACTGCACCCTTGTCTGGACAGGGATAGCCTAACTTCAGTGGTATACACTCTGGTAATCTCTAGGTTGGATTACTGCAATGCGTTGTACGTGGGGCTGCCTTTGAAGACGGTTCGGAACTGCAGCTGGCCAGATCGCTGGCCAGGGCAAGACGGTCTGAACCCATAACACCAACCCTAGCACAGTGGCACGGGCTACCAGTTAGTTTCTGGAGCCAATTCAAAGTGCTGGTTCTGATCTATCCAGCTTCACGCAGCCCAGGACGCCAGTACCTCAAGGACCGCCTCTCCCCACATGAACCAGCCCTGACCCTGCATTCATCATCTGAGGCTCTTCGCCGTATACCCCCCTCTGAGGGAGGGGTGGAGGGGTGGGGTGACGCAGGAACAGGTCTTCTCAGTAGTGGCTTTCCCAGGGAGGCCACCTGGTGCCATCACTCTTTGTGTTTAGGAACCAGGGGAAAATGCTCTTACTCAACTGGGCCTTTGGCCCTTAATTGTTCTGCTCATCTTGGGGGGGGGATTTAGTTAGAACGGCTCTTTTATATACATTAATGGTGTATTTTAGCTTGTTTTTGCACTTGTTTTTAATGTTTGGTTTTATAAGTTTCTTTGAATTTGCTTTTCTGAAGAAAGCATCATCATCATCATCATAGCAGCAGCAGCAATACTTTGGGAGGTGTGGTGGGAAGAAGCCCCCAGTGGTCTCTTTCTCTCACCAGGTGCTGAATTCTCCCAGTTTCCAGGCTCTGCTGCAAGGGCTCCCTGGGTACCTTTGGCTGCCCCCTTTCTCCATATGCTTGTGTAGACAGAGTAAGAGAGTCCGTAGGGCTTCCACCTCCATCTTCTCCAAGGGTCATCTGTCTCCTAGTGGGGAGATTCACCCATCTGCTGACTTGAGCAGAGGGAGGCGGTTCCCATCCTTAAGCACAGGAGGGAAGTGGATCTCTGTATGGGAGGGGGTCTTAGACCTGGATTGATGATGCATTGTAGGAGAACAGAGTGCCCCTAAGCATGTGCAGAACTCCTTCACAGGCAGCCCACACCCTTCTCAGGCAGAGGGTAGGCAGGCTGCACCCCCAGCCAACACTTTCTAGCACCACCCAAGGGGCAAGGGTGTAGGTGAGCATCAAGCCACTCTACCCGGAGCTTAACCTTCATGGTGGAGACCTTGTTGGCCTTGTTGTACATACAGCCTCTCCCCCCACCCCCAATCTTCCCTGGGTGGAAAGCCTTGCCTGGCATGGACACCCTCCTCTCTTCCAGTGGGGAGCGGCTAGTTCTGGACTTTGGGCCTCAGTGCTGGGCTTCACTCTGACCTGCCTACATTGGCCTGTGGGGGGGAGACACTTGTGAGATTGTGCTTGGCTTGCTTTGATGCTGCTGCCCAGGACTCTTCCCTGCACGCACGCACGCACACACAGAGACAAACACACACAGGGGCAGCCCCCCCCCTGCAGCTTCAGCCGTGCTCCTCCATGGTCCTGGCTGGGGTCCAGAACAGCTCCCCTTTCCCCCTGCCAGCACCGTTCTTCCCACCCCTCTGTGCTAATTCGTCAATATGCTTGGGAACATCTTATGTGAAAGGCAGGCTGAGCAGCCAACCCCGGAGCCATTAACACACAGTGATGTTGGGTGTGGCATTTTGCTGCACATAGCACTTTCCCTCTGATTTATGCACCTCTTTAAATATATATACTGTATATACAGGATATCAGGAGCAGCAGCCTTGCCTCTCTCAGGACTCTCTCAGGAGCCAGCCTCTGTGTCTCTGGATCCAAGACGCCACTTTGCGAGGCAGTGCCTTCATGGGGCCCCCACAGGTGCCGGAGGGAGTTGGCTCTACAAACAACTGTCCTGGTGCTGCTGACGGCCCAAGAGTGAACCGGCCCTCTCTGGACTGTGGGTCAGTGAGGCCCACCAGGCTGTTGGCGTGCAGTGCTAAGCTGGGTTTGGCTGGTGCTGCAGCTGTGCCTGTAGCAGGGGCTGGTCAACCAGCAGAGTCTGAAAGGCCAAGCTGGTGACATGCCCCTCCTGGTAGGCCATGTGGTTCTTACCCTTTGGGAATTGGGCTTAGCAGCTCCATCTCCAAAATATCCACCAGAACAAATGTTTGTCCTGTGCCTTCCCATTGGATGGGCACTGCTGTGATAAAGCACAGAGCACCTCCTGCAAAAGTTTTCCTCCTCTCTTTTGAGAGCAGCCATTTCTCCTCTTTTATGTTTCTTGCCGTGCAGGTCTTGCCTTGCACTTTTCCCAAAGATAATCTGAGCTGTATTGAGGTGAAATGGATTTTGGATTGTATATGACCCTAAAGAGTCTCTCTTCATTTTTTTTTTTTGCCTTGTCATACTCTTTGGAATGCAATTGGAGGCACTGGTAAGGATCTCTGCTGTGTTTGCCTATCCATTGATGGTGACAGTTACCTCATCCAGCTCTTAAGAACATAAGAACATAAGAAGAGCCTGCTGGATCAGGCCAGTGGCCCATCTAGTCCAGCATCCTGTTCTCACAGTGGCCAACCAGGTGCCTGGGGGAAGCCCGCAAGCAGGACCCGAGTGCAAGAACACTCTCCCCTCCTGAGGCTTCCAGCAACTGGTTTTCAGAAGCATGCTGCCTCTGACTAGGGTGGCAGAGCACAGCCATCATGGCTAGTAGCCATTGATAGCCCTGTCCTCCATGAATTGGTCTAATCTTCTTTTAAAGCCATCCAAGCTGGTGGCCATTACTGCATCTTGTGGGAGCAAATTCCATCGTTTAACTATGCGCTGAGTAAAGAAGTACTTCCTTTTGTCTGTCCTGAATCTTCCAACATTCAGCTTCTTTGAATGTCCACGAGTTCTAGTATTATGAGAGAGGGAGAAGAACTTTTCTCTATCCACTTTCTCAATGCCATGCATAATTTTATACACTTCTATCATGTCTCCTCTGACCCGCCTTTTCTGTAAACTAAAAAGCCCCAAATGCGGCAACCTTTCCTCGTAAGGGAGTCGCTCCATCCCCTTGATCATTCTGGTTGCCCTCTTCCGAACCTTTTCCAACTCTAGAATATCCTTTTTGAGATGAGGCGACCAGAACTGTACACAGTATTCCAAATGCGGCCGCACCATAGATTTATACAACGGCATTATGATATCGGCTGTTTTATTTTCAATACCTTTCCTAATTATCGCTAGCATGGAATTTGCCTTTTTCACAGCTGCCACACACTGGGTTGACATTTTCATCATGCTGTCCACTACAACCCCGAGGTCTCTCTCCTGGTCGGTCACCGCCAGTTCAGACCCCATGAGCATATATGTGAAATTCAGATTTTTTGCTCCAATATGCATAATTTTACACTTGTTTATATTGAATTGCATTTGCCATTTTTCCGCCCATTCACTCAGTTTGGAGAGGTCTTTTTGGAGCTCTTCGCAATCCCTTTTTGTTTTAACAACCCTGAACAATTTAGTGTCGTCAGCAAACTTGGCCACTTCACTGCTCACTCCTAATTCTAGGTCATTAATGAACAAGTTGAAAAGTACAGGTCCCAATACCAATCCTTGAGGGACTTCACTTTCTACAGCCCTCCATTGGGAGAACTGTCCGTTTATTCCTACTCTCTGCTTTCTGCTTCTTAACCAATTCCTTATCCACAAGAGGACCTCTCCTCTTATTCCATGACTGCTAAGCTTCCTCAGAAGTCTTTGGTGAGGTACCTTGTCAAATGCTTTGTGAAAGTCTACTATGCCCACTGGATCACCTCTATCTATATGCTTGTTGACACTCTCAAAAGAATTCTAATAGGTTATTGAGACAGGACTTTCCCTTGCAGAAGCCATGCTGGCTCTGCTTCGGCAAGGCTTGTTCTTCTATGTGCTTAGTTAATCTAGCTTTAATAATACTTTCTACCAGTTTTCCAGGAACAGAAGTTAAGTTAACTGGCCTGTAATTTCCGGGATCCCCCCTGGATCCCTTTTTGAAGATTGGTGTTACATTTGCCACTTTCCATTCCTCAGGCACGGAGGAGGACCTGAGGGACAAGTTACATATTTTAGTTAGCAGATCAGCAATTTCACCTTTGAGTTCTTTGAGAACTCTCGGGTGGATGCCATCCGGGCCCAGTGATTTGTCAGTTTTTATATTGTCCATTAAGCCTAGAACTTCCTCTCTCGTTACCACTATTTGTCTCAGTTCCTCAGAATCCCTTCCTGCAAATGTTAGTTCAGGTTCCGGGATCTGCCCTATATCTTCCACTGTGAAGACAGATGCAAAGAATTCATTTAGCTTCTCTGCAATGTCCTTATCGTTCTTTAGTACACCTTTGACTCCCTTATCATCCAAGGGTCCAATTGTCTCCCTAGATGGTCTCCTGCTTTGAATGTATTTATAGAATTTTTTGTTGTTGGTTTTTCTGTTCTTAGCAATGTGCTCCTCAAATTCTTTCTTAGCATCCCTTATTGTCTTCTTGCATTTCTTTTGCCAGAGTTTGTGTTCCTTTTTATTTTCTTCATTCGGACAAGACTTCCATTTTCTGAAGGAAGACTTTTTGCCTCTAAGAGCTTCCTTTTTTTTTTTTTTTTACAATAATTTTTATTCAAATTTTCATAAAACATACAAAACAAAATCATAAAACATTCAAAGACAAAAAACAAAACAAAACAAAAATGATTAAACAAAAAAATAAAATGTTGACTTCCCATTTGTCGCAGATCAAATCAGTTATAGGTCTACAATATATAACAATCCTGTCTCTTAAATTATATTATAAAATCACTTTCCTCCAGTAGGTATCTTAATTAATCATCAAATCTCATAAACATTACTTTATGCTTTCCACAAAAAGTCAAAGAGAGGTTTCAATTCTTTAAGAAATATATCTATCAATTTTTCTCCAAATAAACATGTCGATTAATCCATCTCGTTAATAATAATAATAATCTTATTGTCATAACCATAGTCCAAATAAACATATCGATTAATCCATCTCATCAAAATCTGTTAGGTCCAATAATTTCAATAGCCATTATTCCATTATCCATATTAATTCCATCTTCCATCTTCAATAGTCCTGTTAAGTCCAGTAATTTCAGTGTCCAATCTTCCATTATCAGTATTCCATAATAATCTTGCTGTCATAGCCATAGTCATATAATAAGAGTCTGATGGGAATTTCCTCTATCCCAAATATTTTCTTGCCATCAATTCTGAATAAGTTGCTGAAATATTGTTGTAAAGTCATATCTGTGTTCTTCTTTTTTACAAAATGCACTGGCTCATCTCTTGAGAGTTTTTCCATTGTCACATGGCTGCAGTTAATTCCATAGATTTTCTCTATATCAAGCTCCATCACGTCATTCCAGTCCAGAAGATTATCCAAGCCATTGATAACTTTATCTCTAATATCTTCATTAATTTCTTCAGAGATAACGTTAAATTCCAAACAGTAGATTTTATTTCTAATATCCATAAACTCCAGATCTTTTTCCAATTCCACATTTGTTCCAATCTCCAGGGCTTGTATCTTCCCTTTATTTTTTCTTTTCTCATCTCTGATCTCATTCTCCTCTCTCACAGGATCCCCTATTTCTTTAAGCTCCTGCGTCATTTTGCTCAGTTCAATTTTCAGCTCCTTACTGCCCTGTCGCAGGGTTTGTTTCGTTATCTCAATCTCATCCATTATTTTCTGAAACATAATTACTTCCAGATTCTCAGCCCCTTTCTTGATTGCCATTTTTAAAACCACGAAAACAAAACAAAACAAAAATAAAGAAGAACCACTTCTTATTTCAGCAACAATTGGGTTAATATTCCAGGCTTGATGACATCACAGTATAAACAGAGCAGCCTGCCTTATCTCTCTATGTTCAAGAACACAAAACAAATTTAGTTCCCAGCATCAAAACAGTTAGTGGCGTCGTGAAGAAGCAGATTCGTCAAAATAAAATAGACCAAAAAGAGAATAGTCCCAGACAATATAATGTTCCTCGGAATAGAAATCCCTCTTCTGTTTATATCTTTAGAATGCACTTCCAGGACAGCTTTTTGCAATAGAAACAGAGATAAGCTGTTAATTTCGTGAATAACAGAGAAGAGTTATAGCTCACCCAGAAGTTCTTTAAAGCTGATTCATTTGACAAATCTCTTTTTGCTGCAACAATTTAAACCAAGTAAAAAAAATAATAGAAAGAAGGATGCTTGCCTGTTAGTCCGTTTTCTCTTTGAAGAAAAGATAAACGTATCGCATTAATCAGATAGAGCTTGTTCGGAAGTCCGTCCGGCATTGCTGGCTGGACCTTTTCTCATAAATTAATGAAATCCAGTCCTCCCAACAAAAACAGGCTTTTGAGGTTGATCTCTACGTTTCTCCCTGCCCGGGAGAAATTTCATCAGTCAAAAAAAAAAATGTTCTGACTGATTTATATCTGAATAAGCTTCTTTTGAGGCGGGAGCCCGTCTCAAAAGCAGGCACAAGCGAAGTCACCCTTCCCGGAACGCCTCTAAGAGCTTCCTTGACTTTGCTCATTAACCATGCTGGCATCTTCTTGGCCCTGGCGGTACCTTTTCTGATCTGCGGTATGCACTCCAGTTGAGCTTCTAATATAGTGTTTTAAACAACTTCCAAGCATTTTTGAGTGATGTGACCCTCTGGACTTTGTTTTTCAGCTTTCATTTTACCAATCCCCTCATTTTTGTGAAGTTTCCTCTTTTGAAGTCAAATGTGACCATGTTGGATTTTCTTGGCAATTGGCCATTTACATGTATGTTTAATTTAATAGCACTGTGGTCACTGCTCCCAATCGGTTCAACAACACTTACATCTCGCACCAGGTCCCGGTCCCCACTGTGGATTAAGTCCAGGGTTGCCGTCCCTCTGGTCGGTTCCATGACCAACTGGTCTAGGGAATAGTCATTTAGAATATCTAGAAACTTTGCTTCTTTGTCATGACTGGAACACATATGCAGCCAGTCTATGTCCGGGTAGTTGAAGTCACCCATTACTACCACATTTCCTAGTTTGGATGCTTCCTCAATTTCATATCTCCAGGTCTCCCTGAGCATTTTGATCAGGGGGACGATAGATCGTTCCCAGTATTAAATCCCTCCTGGGCCATGGTATCACCACCCACAACGATTTTGTGGAGGAGTCCGCCTCTTTTGGGGTTTCGAGCTTGCTGGATTCAATGCCTTCTTTCACGTATAGAGCGACTACTCCACCAATATGTCCTTCCCTGTCCTTCCGATATAGTTTATATCCAGGAATAACCGTATCCCACTGGTTTTCTCCATTCCACCAGGTCTCCGTTATGCTCACTATCTTATCTCATGTTTCCCCTTGCCCAGTCCATTCTTGCAGTAGTTGCCACCAAGAATCTCCTCTTCCTCCCACCATGACAATAAAAAGGTCCAGTTCCGGTCCAGCCCATGAAAAAAAAAAGCAGATTCTCTCCACACACGTGCACACACTTATGATGCCAGCCACATATTGCCACCAAAAATCTCCTCTTCCCCTCATTCTGACAATGAAAAGGCCCAGTTTGGCCCATGAAGAAATCAGATTACTTACACACACACACACCCTTATGATGCCAGCCAAACATTTTTAGGGGCCGTGGCCACCAAATCTCCCCTCTCCCTTCCCAACCCCCTACAATAAATAGGGCCCGGTCCAGCCAATGAAGGTAGTTTACCACCACGCCTCTCACTGATAAGAGAGAGAGAGAGAGAGAGAGAGTGTATATATATATATATGTATATGAAATGGCCTGCCTTCAAGTCATTTCTGACTTATGGCGACCCTATGAAGAGGGTTTTCATGGTAAGTGGTATTCAGAGGGGTTTTCCCATTGCCTCCTCTGAGGCCGAGAGGCAGTGACTGGCCCAAGGTCACCCAGTGAGCTTCATGGCTGTGTGGGGATCCGAACCCTGCTCTCCCAGGTCGTCGTCCAATCTCTTTTTATATTGTTGTTGCTGGACTACAACTCCCATCAGCCCCAGCAAGCATGGCCAATGGTCAGGAATTATGGGAACTCTAGTCCAGCAACAAAATTTTTTTAAAAAGGTTGGGAAACACTCTATTCTGATATAGGCTAAGAGTACCAGATCGGGCTGTTCTTGCAGCAGCCCAGGCTCCTCCCTGACTCCTCCCTAGTCAGCTGTGGTGGGTGGGTCAGAGAGGCCTCTTAACAGGTGGAGTAGAAGCTTTCCTGGGAGGCGGCAGACCAAGAGGAGGTACCTCTTTGCCATAGCTGCACTTTTGGATTAGGATTGGCCGAGTGGTGCAGAGAGCTGTTGGCTAGGGGACAGTAGATCGACACAAATGTTTGCAGAGCTTCTCTGGGTTCAAATAGAAGCATAAAATGTGTGTGGAACAAGAAAGAGTGTGTGGCTTTGGGGTTTTTTTTGGGGGGGGGTTAAAAATTGCTTGACTTTCTCGTTGGGAGGGCTGTGCTCCAGTAGCCCCAGTGGACCAGCCTCCACTGGATACCACAATCCTGCAATTTTTCACTTTTGCACGGTCCCCCAGATAAGAGTCCTCCATTTCCATCCTGTAATGATTGTTTCCTCATTAATTCAAAAATGGGGGAATTGACTCCCAAGGTGCATCTGCGCGCTCACCACACTTTGGGAAGTGCTGTATGCTCGCACATTTCCGTTTTAACCTGCATACCTTGGCACAGTGTGGTCAGCTTGGGACCAGGATGCCTGAAAGACTTTCTCACCCCTTATATACCCCGTTGATTGCTGCGCTGTGCAGGTGAGGGCCTCCTGCAGATACCATCTTATCAGGAGGTCTGTTCTGCACAACATAGGAAATGGACCTTTAGTGTAGTGGCATCTGCCCTTTGGAATTCCCTCCCCTTAAAAATTAAACAGACGCCATCTCTGTTATCTTTTTGGCACCTACTGAAGATCTTCCCCTTTCAACAAGCCTTTTAAGTAGAGACTATATCCCAGTCTGCATCTGTATTGGAATTGTTTTTTTAAAGATGTTTTGTTTTAATATATTTTGAACTCTGTTTCTACTATTTTTAAGAGTGTCTTTAGTGTTTTTGTTTGCTGCCGTGGGCTCTTACTGGGAGGAAGGGCAGGATATAAATCTAATAAATAATAAATAAATAATTTTGATCAGCATGCTTTTACAGAGAGGAGCTCGAAAGCACAGCTGTGCTTTTCCTGGTGCTCTGTTTTTCTAATGGCCGACAATACTTCTGCTGCGAATGTTAGCGCTGCGCCAGCCATGGTGTGTCCTGATGAACCTCCTGGACATATGGGGAGAGGCAAAAATCCAGGCACAACTTTGCACCAGTCACAGGCACACTGACACATTTTGAGCCTCTGCCTCTAATCGTCCTTAGGCCCACACATGACCGGGGGGGGGGGGGAGGCAGGTGCTTTTCAGCAAAGTCTTTTTGGATGGGGGATGCAGACGGGTTTGAATGTGCTCACCTCATGGGGGGTGGACGTGGGTGGAGGGACCATGCCCCCATGTTGCTGAGGCAGCCTTCTGCTGCCCTGTCTCCTCCCACGCAGCTTTGGTGCCCTTCATAAGCACGGTGTGACAAGAGACAGGTAACACCTCTCCTCTCCCCACCCCAGCAGCCCTCCAGAAGGAGCACCTCTTGCAGGCCTGTCAACCATTCTCTCTCTCCCCACCCCCTGAAAAATGGGTCACATTCTGCTTGGAAACAATACTGTTATCACATAGCCTATCAGATCTGGCTACAGGACAAGGTCACTGTTCCTAGGACAAGCAAGGGGTGTGTGAAAAGAAAAACGAGGGCCTCTTCGGAGCCATTGCACACAGTGAGGAGCTGCAAATGGGAACAATTTAGGAGGAGGGGTCTTCCTGTCCCACTAAAAAGCCTTTTTATTCCAAAACTCTGTACAGTCCAAATGACAGTTTTTAATTACTGAAAAAGATGGCAGAATGGGGACTCATCAGAGGGGGCTTTGGAGGCAAGTGGGAGGGCTGTTTGAGGTTTCTGTGTTGAGCTGAAAGGTGGGGGGAGCCCTCCTAGCTCTCATTGCCCACCCTCTCTTTTCCGGGCCCTCGTCCTGCGTGCTTGAAGATGGCGGCTGCTGTGTTGCCAGAGGTGCCTCTTAGAGGGGAGCGAGTAGCATTCTCGATCTTGTCTGGAGCTCTAGTGAGCTCTCCTGTTGGATGTCGGATGTGAAAACCGCCTGCCTCTGCTGTCACCCACAACCTGTGGGGAATCCCAGACACCAACTTTCGCCTTTGGGAATCCTTCAGGGAAACCTTGTCAGAGTTCTGGGAAACTGGTGATTTGGAGCCCAAAGACTTTGCTGGTCCAGAGGGTTGGTTAGCCCCACATGAGGAGAGCCAGGGACTGGGGGGGATCTGGCAAATCAGGCAGGGCTAGGTGAGTCTTGCCTCCTGGGAACAGGACCTGCAAGCACTGTCGGGAACTCCATTTTAAAATTGCGTAACTGCAGTGCCTCCAAGCCTTGATGTGGAAAAAGGATGTTCAGGCTGTGGAAGAGAGGCCACCTGCTCCTCTGCTTCCAGCTGCGTCTCCTCTGCGGCGGCTTCCGCCATTGCGCCTGCCCTGCCCCAGCCTTTTCCTCAGGGGCCAGCCTGACCTTGCCAAGAGGACCCTCCAGAATCCCACTCCTCATCACCTGCTGCTTTGCTTCCCCCCTCCCGGGTCCACTCGAGGCTTGCTCAGCCGTTCACACCAGCAAAGTCTTTGGGTTCCCCATCTTTGGCATCCAGGCTCTGCCTGCATAGAGCTTCCACCTCTAAACGTCGGTCTGATGGGAGGAAGCCAAACTCTTTGGCAGGGACATTTTGCTTGGCGAGTAGTCGATGCTCTTGACAGATGCCACAGAAGCGGCTACAAAGCACCTTTATGGACCCCGTTCTCCGTCATAGCAGCGGCACATTTGCGTAACTAAACCTTTATTTCAGGTGATGTCCCAGCAGTTTCGTTCCCAGTCTCATTGTTCCTTAAATTGTCCCAGCAAAACTGGCCTCCTTGTTCGGAAGTCTCTGCTCCTCAGCCAGATCCGGCTGCTCTGCCTTGGCTGGTCTGCACGCATATGGTTGGGCCTATAAGCTGCAAAGGAAATGCACCTCCTCTGGCTTGCGCTCTGCTTTAAAGGAATTAATGGGGCTATTTTGAGCAGCCCCGCAGGGGAATGCTGGCCACACGCTTCTCCTTGGGCCAATCAGCTGCCAGAAGTGGCCACGATGGCTCCCTCCCAAGCCTCCCTCTTGCTGGCAGAGCACCAGAGGGCGGAAGCAGGTTTGGGCCCTGGTGGCCGCTGAAGAGGGGCTGAGGCTGGGGGTGACTGGAACAGCCCCCATTGTCAGGTGATGGAACTGGACGCAGGCTCACCTTTGTGGGTGTCTGAGCTGGCACCACGAAGCCTTCTGCTCTGTCCCCTCCCCTCCCCGCTGGCCCCCGTTTCTGGCATTTGTGGGGATTCCAGATAGCCCCTCTTCTCCCTCTGCACGCAGCTGGGTGCCTGGCATCCCATAACGACCTGTGGGCTCTACTCTGGCCAGAGTGTGCTACGAAGTGGGTGTGATTCTTGGTGGTGCTGAGTTAACTGCACGCTCATGCACATGAACACTCTTTGCTTTGGCCCAAATGCTTGAGGGGTGCTTTGGGTGTGGGATGCTCTGCCCTCTGGAGTGCACCTGCGCACGGGGGAGGGAGACTGGTCTAGGCTCTCCCCATGGGCCTCTGTAGGCCCTACCTGGATCCTTCCCTCCAAGCCACAGCGTCTGCTGGGGGAGGTGGACCGTGGCCTGTGCTGGATCCCTTCCGGAGCAAAGCGCTCTGATTGCCCTCTCTCTCTTCCACTGCCCTGGGAGGGTGCAGAGGGGAGCCCCCAGGGGAGGTGGCCCCAAGAGGAGTCTAGGCCTGTCCTGTTGCGCCTTCCCTGCTGGTTCAGTCTGCAGGAACTGCCCCTCCCCTCGAAGGCAGCCCCTGTTGCCCGGTGCTTTTCTTGATGCAGGGAGGACTCATTTTCTGGCTCTCTTGGATCCACTCTGCGCATCATAGAGGGAGCGACATGGAATGCAGCCACAATTCACTGAGGGCCCCTTCCTTTCTTTTCTCCCTCCGTCTTCAGGCATCGAATGTCCCCGTGGAGCACGAAACCTGCCAGGATTGGTCCAGGAGGGGGAGCCCTTCAGCGAGGAGGCCACACTCTTCACCAAGGAACTGGTGCTGCAGCGAGAGGTACGGGGGAGGGGAGGGAGCATGTCTACCTGTGCCTCTGGTCGCCACCGCCTTTTCCCACTCCCACTGCCTGTCTCCAGGCCTTCCCCAGAGCAAGAGCCAGCCTGGCTAGAGGCATTCCGTGGGCCCCAGGCTGGAAGCTGGCTGCTGGTCAGTGTGAGAATCTGGGTTGGAATCCAGGCTGGCTGGTGTGCCGGGAGGGCGTGAGTCCTGGTCTTTTCCTGCCTGGGTCCACCGAAGTGCGAGTTGTGGTTGCCCAGGTTGGGCTTCACTTGAGGATGTGGCTCTCCGTGGGGGTCTGGTTGGCTTTGTGGGCACTTCAGGTAGCGCTTCCTGGGGAGGAGGCGCATCTGCACAGACATGCCTAGACCCACAGGGTTTGCTACTGTGGCCTGGTCTGAGGGCCAGAGAGCATCTCTCCAAGGTCTGCCATGGACTGCTAGGGGTGAGTGGAGAGTGCCCGGCATGACGCTGGGGCTCTTGCCGTGGTTGACACTGGGACGTCCTCTGAGCATCAGGAAATCTGCTCACAGAGGCCACACAAAGGCTGCCGCCTGCCCCATCCCTGCCTTGCAAGCTCCAGAGCTGGTCTTGTGCTTCCCTCTGGCCAAAAGGCCTTCCCCGCCCTTTGGTCCCTTGTGTGAAGGGTTTGCCCCATGCACCCTGCGGGGAGGGAGCTCTCCATGAGCAAGAAGAGGAGGCTGTTTCAGTGAAGACTCTGAGTGGAACGGGAGGTCTTGGGAGCACGGGGCCGTTGCCCTTCCTGGCATCTTCCAGAGCAACAGTGACAGGACAGGCTCCTTTCCTTTGCATCGTTCACCTGCCTCTTAATGATCCAAGACTGGGGATGAGGGGACAGTGTGAATGTGGAGGGGGGTGGAGTTCTGTAGCACAAGAGGATGCTTCTGGTGGCTTGAGCCAGCTTCATCCGATGGTGTGGACATGAGAATCCAAGTTGCCTCAGTGCTCAGCTTTGTTTCTGACCACGCTTATTCAGGGGGTGGGGTGGGGGTGGCTTGGGCCCAACACGCATGGCCCATTTGTGCACCCCCTTCCTGGTAATGCTGATATCCCTAAGCAGAGGAGCCCGGGTTCCTCCTTCCCCATGATCCCTGAACCTGAACTAACATTTGCAGGAAGGGATTCTGAGGAACTGAGACAAATAGCGGTAACGAGAGAGGAAGTTCTAAGCTTAATGGACAATATAAAAACTGACAAATCACCGGGCCCGGATGGCATCCACCCGAGAGTTCTCAAAGAACTCAAAGGTGAAATTGCTGATCTGCTAACTAAAATATGTAACTTGTCCCTCGGGTCCTCCTCCGTGCCTGAGGACTGGAAAGTGGCAAATGTAACGCCAATCTTCAAAAAGGGATCCAGAGGGGATCCCGGAAATTACAGGCCAGTTGCCTTAACTTCTGTCCCTGGAAAACTGGTAGAAAGTATTATTAAAGCTAGATTAACTAAGCACATAGAAGAACAAGCCTTGCTGAAGCAGAGCCAGCATGGCTTCTGCAAGGGAAAGTCCTGTCTCAGTAACCTATTAGAATTCTTTGAGAGCGTCAACAAGCATATAGATAGAGGTGATCCAGTGGGCATAGTAGACTTTCACAAAGCATTTGACAAGGTACCTCACCAAAGACTTCTGAGGAAGCTTAGCAGTCATGGAATAAGAGGAGAGGTCCTCTTGTGGATAAGGAATTGGTTAAGAAGCAGAAAGCATAGAGTATGAATAAACGGACAGTTCTCCCAATGGAGGGCTGTAGAAAGTGAAGTCCCTCAAGGATCGGTATTGGGACCTGTACTTTTCAACTTGTTCATTAATGACCTAGAATTAGGAGTGAGCAGTGAAGTGGCTCATGGGGTCTGAACTGGCGGTGACCGACCAGGAGAGAGACCTCGGGGTTGTAGTGGACAGCATGATGAAAATGTCAACCCAGTGTGTGGCAGCTGTGAAAAAGGCAAATTCCATGCTAGCGATAATTAGGAAAGGTATTGAAAATAAAACAGCCGATATCATAATGCCATTGTATAAATCTATGGTGCGGCCGCATTTGGAATACTGTATACAGTTCTGGTCGCCTCATCTCAAAAAGGATATTCTAGAGTTGGAAAAGGTTCAGAAGAGGGCAACCAGAATGATCAAGGGGATGGAGCGACTCCCTTACGAGGAAAGGTTGCCGCATTTGGGGCTTTTTAGTTTACAGAAAAGGCTGGTCAGAGGAGACATGATAGAAGTGTATAAAATTATGCATGGCATTGAGAAAGTGGATAGAGAAAAGTTCCTCATAATACTAGAACTCGTGGACATTCAAAGAAACTGAATGTTGGAAGATTCAGGACAGACAAAAGGAAGTACTTCTTTACTCAGCGCATAGTTAAATGATGGAATTTGCTCCCACAAGATGCAGTAATGGCCACCAGCTTGGATGGCTTTAAAAGAAGATTAGACCAATTCATGGAGGACAGGGCTATCAATGGCTACTAGTCATGATGGCTGTGCTCTGCCACCCTAGTCAGAGGCAGCATGCTTCTGAAAACCAGTTGCCGGAAGCCTCAGGAGGGGAGAGTGTTCTTGCACTCAGGTCCTGCTTGCGGGCTTCCCCCAGGCACCTGGTTGGCCACTGTGAGAACAGGATGCTGGACTAGATGGGCCACTGGTCTGATCCAGCAGGCTCTTCTTATGTTCTTATGTTCTTATGTTCCCTGGTGACCCACAGGAACCTCCAGCCACCCCTCCGACAAAACGCCTGGGTTGAATGTTTGAGCCTGGGACACTCTGCTCCCACTTGCATTGGGGAATATTTATGCATCCTTTTTACACTTTTGCCCTTTATTGCCCTTCTTGATGGCTAGCCTGAAATTGACTTCAAAACAGGGTTGCTCTGCTCACTCAAGAACTGCTGGCCTGGCTTCCTAAAATGTTGCGCCCTGCCAAGCTGCCTCCCTCAGACTGGCTGACATTTCTCAGCTGTCACTCACTGTCAAACTCCTTGCAGTTCTCTGCTGCTAAGCCAGCTTTGCATTCGCAGCAGAAAGGTCTTGCTTGGGGGGGGCACAAGGGCAACCCAGCCTCGCCAGCTTAGCCCCACTCCGTGCCCAGGCATTGGGCACAGCACCACTGTTGTGCCAAGACAGGAGCCTGGGCATCTTGTGGCCACAGCACAGGGCTGCTGTGCTCTCCTCTGCTGTGCCAGGGGCCGGCTGGGCCACCACTGCCTCCCCCCCCCCCCCCCCCGCCACTTTGCTCAACCACCCCTCGTCCACTCCATCGGGTTTTGGTTCACAGGCAGGCTGACTCAAGCCCCAGTTCCCCTCTGTCTTTTAGCAATTGAGCCACTAGCCATGGGTAGACTTCGGAAAAGAGGGTCATACTAGTGGCTGAAAGACTCGGCCTTTAAGGTGTGCATGACAGGCGCTCTCTGCATGCTTTGAAGCACTCTTCATCACTTTACCTGTTCCAGGGCTGTGGGCTGAGCCCTGTTTGCTGACCCCATCCTGTCACTCCAGGGCTTCATCCCAGCGACAGTGGCCACTTGTGATGTCAGGGCATTTGGCCCAGTCTGAACTGCACAAGCCAAGAGGAGGCTGGTGCTTCTGCTGCCATGATGTGGCCAGTTCAAGGCCAGTTTCCCATGGCTGCTTCCTGCCCCTCACCCCATCGCCTCCATGCCTTTCTCCTGCCCCCCACCCCATAGCCTCCATGCCTTCCTCTCTTCCACGAGGATCTGAAACATATTGAGAAGTTGCCTTCGGGGCGCAGAGCACAAAATTAAGCCACTCTGTGCAGGCATTGAGTAACTTGGGTGTTGTACTGGAGCAAGCAGCCTGCCTCTGCTGCAGCCCTCCCTGCTTTGCCCCCCCCTTTGTGTCAGGTTCTGCTTTCGTTGCGGTCTAAAGTAGAGGGAAGCTGGCTGGAGTGGAGACCCAAGAGAGCCCAGCAGGCCTTTGGGAATTGACTCCCCGGCTTGAACCCTTCCTTCCAGAGCCTTGTCTCCCACTGCAGTCGGTCTCTGACCCCTTTCGTAGACTGGAGTCTACCTCGTGGTGCTGGGCACTGCTGGATAGTTCCTTTCTACTGCTGGGTCCAAAGAGTTTCCTACCTTTGGGCTCAGGCAGGCAAGAATGGGGGAAACTCATGGAGTTGCACGAATGTGTTCAAGGAGAGGGCGTTGCCTGGTGCTGAACATCCCTGAGTCTGGGTCCCTGGAGATTTGGAGGCTGCAGAAGTCTGCCGATGTGGACAAACCCTCGAGGGTGCTGGTCGTGTCCCCAGGATGGCCTTTGTAGACAAGGGGCGGTGGCAGAGATGAAACAGAAAAGTGAGCAATGGGAGGGGGTGGCAGTGTTTAGGGGTGGCAGCTTCTGCTCAAGAGGAAGGTCTCGATAACCCCCCCACGATGGGGTGTGAGTGAGATGGGGTCTCATTCAGCCAATGCAGAAATGCATCACTTCTTCTCCCCCCTCCGCCCACCCCCAACCCTTTCCTGCTTCGTTTCTAACTGCAAATCTCTTCCTGCAAGGCTCTGTGACCTTGGCAAAGCCGATCCAGCACCTTAGCTGGCATGACATGGATCTGTTACACCTTGCTTGTCAGATGGACACAGCACACTGTGCACCCTTCTCTGCGGGCCCAGCAAATGCCCCAAATTTGGTGGGACTCGCAAGGCCCAGCTGCAGGTATGACTCATCAGCCCAGGCTGCCTCTGGGGTGCCCTGGCTGTGGGCAGAGCAAGGTGCTTCTCCTGGCCACTTGGACAAGGGCAACAGGGACTTGTGCTGGTCAGGAGAGACCTTTCCACGTACGGCAGTGAAGGCAGGAGGACCCAAGACCCTTTCGTGCCTTTGACAGTTTGGGTCTCAAGTTTGGGGAGAAGATGGAAGCATCTCATTGCGGAGAGAAAGGATGCTGCCGAGGGACCCTCAGCAGGCTCTGTACACCCACGAGAGGGACCCACAGCTGCTGGGCTCCCTCTTCAGGTGTTTGCGCTGGGGAAGGCCGATGCAGTGGATAAGAGACTGAACGGGAGGCAGTCGCCTGGCTGGAAAGGGATCTTAGGACAGGCTGTTTCCAGACTTGGTGAGGATTGTGCTGTCCTCCTGTCAGTACCAGTTGCTGGGGATCCCAAGTGGGGAGAGGACTGCTGTTGCCCTCAGGTCCTGCAGCTGGTGGGCCTTTTCCCTTTGGGACATCTGGCTGGCCACTGTGAGAATAGGATCTGCTGGCGTAGATGGGCCCCCTTGGCCTGATGCACCTGCAGGGCTCTTCCCCATGTTCGCATGTTCCTCTGTTTTGGCCTGGAAGTAGGTGGCCCCTTTCAGCACTCCTGACAAAAACCCTCATTTTGGCTCTGGAGAGCAGTTTGATGACTAATCTGTCAGCAAAAAATAAAATAAAATATAGTCCCTTGTTGGTATAAGTGTGAAGACTTACATCTGCTGACATTTTGGCTCCCATGGAATTGCCTGTTCATCCTTTTTCTTCCCGCGTAGGTGCTGGGGTTTGTGTAGGTTGCAAGGGTGTGCCAGTCTTCCTGACCCATGTATCTCTGCATGGGGTCTTGGCCATGTGAGAGCAGAGGCAAGGGGCCTGGGTGAGTGCCAGGATTGTGCTCATCAGGCTCCCACTCTTCCCTCCACCCCCACCCCGGTTCAGAGTGTGTACTTGTTAGGGAGGCTGCTGGCTGTAAAGAGCCGCTAATGATGGGTGCAGTTTCCATGATTGAAACGGGTGCGCGGCTCACACAAGATGCATTCGGTGTAATTACGCTATGATTCATAATTGCAATATCAGAGCCGAGATGCCCTCTGCAGCCGCCTTGCTGAGTGACTGTTGCGATGAAATGATCCCATTCAGCACACCTGTTCACCCTTTGCTGTTCCTCCAGGGTCATGTTCAGAGACCCAGAGGGCAGATGCTGTTTTGCGCTTTCCCATCCGCCACGTGCCATGCCTGGCTCTGCAATGCAGCTTGCCCTTTCTGGTCCTACTCTGGCCTCTGCTGTTGCTCAGCGTCTCCCAGGCCAGCCATTGCCCAGAAGTCCCCACAGACGCGGCCCAAACACTTGAGCCAATGTTGCTGGGAGCAATTTCTCCTTGGACTCTCCCCCACCCCCCGCAGTGTGCAGCCTGTGTCTAGGGTGCTCTTGGATGCTGAGGGGTGAGAGAGCCTCCCCCCCCAACTTTGCTGGTGCTTCTTCCTCACCATGATGGGTTATACTGCTCCAGCTGCACCCTCAAACGAAGCCACAAGGGCATCCACCAGCCCTGCTCTGCACAATACCTGAGGGCTGGGCTCTCAGGTGCTGCCCACGCAGGGCGGGCCAGTGCTTATTCGGCCCTCTGAGTAGGGCCTGGGGGGTGTTGGGTGTCAAAGCAGCTCAGGCGGTTGGTTCACTTTGTTCAGTCGTGCCTTTGGCCCTCCCTGCAAACATCCTCACAAGGCTGACCACTGCACCACACCAAGTAGCCTGTGGTGGAAATGGTGTTAGCTTTCCAGCCTCCCCCCAGTCACTTTCTTCAGGCAGCTGAGTGCAGAATTCCAGCTACACTTGTGAGGCCACCTCCGGGCCTAATCCTGCACCCAGGAAGTCCCAAGCCCTCCTCAGCAGAGCACAGGCTGTCCTGAGCCAGGATTGCAGGGAGGCAACAGCTATGCATGCGAGACCCAGCATCTTGGGGGAAGAGGGAAAGTGAGGCAGGCCAGTGGACCCCAAGTGTTACACTCCCAACTAGCCAAAACAGTAGGCTGAGGTTAGAGAAGAAGGGCACTTCCTTCACCTGCATAACTGACGGGGTTTCAGAGACTGGATTACAGTTGCATAGTAGTTTGGCTATTGCTATTTCTTGGTATGTTCTGTGATATTTCTCATGTAATGTACAGTTACCTACCTGATAAGAGAGTTGTATGCTGAATGCTTCCCACGTTGTCTATTAGGTTTCCTGTGGAAATCCAGCTCAAGGGAGCCTA